>NC_056732.1:846870727-846984542 GCF_019279795.1 Protopterus annectens
TTCTTATGGCATTGTCATATTACTTCAGTGTTCCTCACCTTCCACGGACATGTCCTGGGACTCTGCTGTGGTTTTTGCGTACATAACATTTATGTCATTATTTACATTTTCTGCATGTTTTCTTTTGACATTCTCGGTTTCTTTCCACATTACCATGTTGCACCACTATGACACCTGACGTTGGCAGCCTTCCGTTACTCCTATGTCATGTTTGGATATGTGTAAACCGTTTTTTTTGGTTTACATTGCCGTTGTGTTATGCTACGCCTGCGCCACTTCCTGAATCGCTACTTGCCTTCATTTGCATGGTGCAACACCGCACATGGGGTATTTAACATACCTACGCCGGGCGCGCGCAACTCCGGCGTACGCCGCTGATGCACGTGGCTTTGGATCGTACCTGAATCGCTCGGCGGCCATGTCTGGCATTGTGGCGCCTACGCCATACGTGCGCCTGGCGCAAGGTTCATGAATCCCGGGCCGTGTCTTTTAAGAGGCTGATTTAACTATAGCGTTATTCAACAGTAGATAGTCACATTAATCCATTTGAGAAAGCACGCAGTCAATCAAACCTTGAAATGCAGTAATGGCAATTCACTAACATGCCCGACTACAGTCGTACATGATGTACTCAATAGTTCCTAAACAGTAAATAATACGTCTAGATTGTTTACACAAGTTCAGCTTTTAACAGGTATAACCAAAGTAGCAAATAGTATTTAGTACATAGTGAATGACGCTCAAACAATTGCTTGTAAAATATCTGAAACAGCTACCTTTACACTAGTGCCATTCTAGCCTTCTAAGTTATAGTTATAATATTATATGAAAACATTGCAGCATCAGGATTAATACTGCATTCGATAGCACTCACAGAACTTACATAATGGAGCATGCTACCTCGGGGGAATCTAGTGGTTTGGGCAGTGAGGACAAAATTCAAATTTGGCACAACAGGTAGATTGGGGAGATATTAACAAATGAAGCTAGGTGAGGAGTGGAAGGGCTACAGTAAAGGCAAAGTTCCCGCACTCTCAGTAGGGATAATGCAAAAAAAAAAACAATCAGTCACATTAGCTTTAGTTTACTATTGTTTTAGGCTTCACTATATTGTCTAAAGTATAGGCTGCCATCTTTAGAGACAAAGTAAAAACCGCTTGGTGAAGTTAACGCTATCTTTTAAAGTTGTCTGCAGCCTATAAGAAGCAAATGGAGTCAATATTAAAAAAATCTATGTAGAACAGGACTACATAGATAGAGGAAGGATCGTATTTCAGGGGGGTGGAAAGCTAAGAATCGTGCCTTCCATGGTAGCGTGCTTACAGGGGCTATGACTTCCAGCAAATGCAGTATTCAGTTTAGGCTTGCTGGACATATAAAAAGTTATATAGCATACTTCACAGAGCTTTCAAAACAATTTTCTGCTTGGAGCCCACATTTCTGCAAGGCACAGGACCTGGGAGGAGGGTGGACTTTTGCTGGATTCCCTTTCAGTATATTTATTATTGAGATGTAGAGCTACAGGAACAATAGTAGAGAAAAGGGGAGAAAGATGCACTTTAGTTTCAACAAAATAGCGGTTACACTATCAAAGCAAGTTTAGGGCAGTAAAAAAGCAGGTACAGTCCAACAACAGCCAACAACGTAGTCTGCAAATCGCTGGTACATTTAGCATTTGTTTAACATAAAGAGACTCGAGTAACTGAGGTACTACGAATGCATTTTACCTATAGTGCTATTATTCCATGCCTTACAAGCACTCATATTAACCAGATAGTGTTTTTTTAAGAGGCTGATTTAGCTATAGCGTTATTCAGCAGTAGATAGTTGGTCACATTAATCCATTTGAGAAAGCATGCTCAATCAAACCTTGAAATGCAGTAATAGCAATTCGCTAACATGCCCCACTACAGTTGTACATGATGTACACATTAGTTCCTAAACAGTAAATAATACGGCTAGATTGTTTACACAAGTACAGCTTTTAACAGGTATAACCACACTAGCAAATAGTATTTATTACATAGTGAATGACGCTCAAACAATTGCTTGTAAAATATGTGAAACAGCGACTTTTACACTAGTGCCATTCTAGCCTTCTAAGTTATAGTTATAATATTATATGATAACTTTGTAGCATCGGGATTAATACTGTATTCGATAGCAGTCATAGAACTTACCTGATGGAGCACGCTACTTTGGGGGAATCTAGTTGTTTGGGCATTGAAGGCAAAATTGAAATATGGTGCAACAGGTAGATGGTGGAGATATTCACAAATGAAGCTAGGTGAGGAGGGGAGGGGCTACCGTAAAGGCTGAGTTGCCACACTCTCAGTAGGCATAATGCAACAAAAACAATCGGTCAGATTAGCTTTAGTTTACTATTGTTTTAGGCTTCACTATATTGTATAAAGTTTAGGCTGTCGTCTTTAGAGACAAAGTAAAAACCGCTTGCTGATGTTAACGTTATCTTTTAAAGTTTTCTGCAGCCTATAAGAAGCAAATGCAGTCAATATTAACAAAATCTAGGTAGAACAGGGCTAAGTAGTCAGAGGAATGACTGTATTTCAGGGGGGGTGGAAAGCTAAGAATAGTGCGTTCCATGGTAGCATGCTTACAAGGGCTATGACTTCCAGCAAATGCAGTATTTAGTTAAGGCTTGCTGGGCATATAGTAAGTTATATAGCATACTTCACAGAGCTTTCAAAAGCATTTTCTGCTTGGAGTCCACATTTTTGCAGGGCAAAGGACCTGGGAGGAGGGTGGACAGTTGCTGGATTCCATTTCAGTATATTTATTATTGAAGGCGATAGTTCCCAGGATCCATTGTGGCACCACCTTTGTGGAGCGGGACCACTGTTGTTGTACGCCATTCTTTGGGTACATATCCTGTAGTAAGGCTGATTTTGAACAGTGACTTTATGTAAGGGTTCAGTTCTTCTTGGAGCTCGTGTAAGATGCAGCCTGGGACACCGTCCAGTCCCACTGATGCTGTGTTTTTTGTTTTGGAGAGGGCAGCCTTCACCTGTGCATCTGTGATGTCTGGGAGGCTACATTCTGTTGGGATAGACATTTGCTCTTTTGGGGGGGAAGGGGGGGGGTTTGCACTGAACCTGTCTGCCAGGATGTTGGCAATGTCTGTGGGTTCATTGTATTTTTTGCCATTTTGTACTAGCTCAGAGCATATCTGGGAGTTGCAACCCAGATTCCGGACATAGCCCAAGAAGGCCTTGTGATTATCCTTAGCATCCTGGGCAATTTTACTTTCAAAGCTGGCCTTTGATGATTTTATGAGGGATCGTCGTTTCTTACTAGTACTGATCAGAGATGCCTTCCCTTTTTGGGATTTTGCTCTATCATGTAGTAGCTTCCTCCTTCTGTTGTATAGCTTATTTATGTCCGGAGACCACCAGACAGGTCTCCTGCTTTTGGAGGAGTGAGTCTTGGGTTTGTTTGGGATAGCATGATCCATGCATTCCTGTAGGTGCTCATGGAATGCATTTGAAAAGGATTCTATGGTTTGGGCAGTATTTTCCACTGGCCCTGGGTCTTTGAAGGTTCCACCTCAGTTTTGAGAAGTGTGAAGTTTGCTTTTGATAAATTTTTCACAGTGGTTTCCTTGGCTGGGGGTGGGGATGGGATATGGATGTCCAGTGAGATTAGTTTATGGTCTGATCTTACCAATGAGGGGTTTACCTCTGGTATGGAACATAGAGTCCCCCATGTTGGTGATGACCAGGTCCAATATGTTGTCCCCTCTTATGGGCGTGGTGACCAGTTGTTCCATAGCATTTGAGTTTATAAATTCTAGGAACCGTTGGGCAAGGGTGTTTGGGCTTGAGCAGTTTCCCCAATCAATATTTGGGTAGTTGAAGTCACCCAATATTGTGGTGTTTGGAGAGACTTTCATATTCTCCAATGTTCTCAGGAAAGCCGAGTGAGGTTCTTGAGACTGGGAGGCTACAAACTGAAAGGCAGTTTTGCCCACTGTTAGTTGCACATGGATGGTCTCCGATGCTTAGTGCAGTGCCACTAACCTGGAGGTGTGGGTATCTTTGATGAATATGGATACTCTCCCTCCTTTCGTGTTTCGGTCCGAGTTTTGGGGCCAAAAAGCATGGTATGAGTTATAACCAGGTAGTGCTGGGGTGCTCTCGGGAGCCTTGAACCAGGTTTCTGTTACTGCACAGATATGGATATTCTCCATACTGAGGAGAGCCTCGAGTGCGTGCATCTTGAGATTTAGACTTCTGGCGTTTAGTAGCATTACCCTTAGTTTTTTTCTCCTCATGTTGTCTACGGAGGTGGGTTTGTCTTTTGAGCCTTGCCTAAAAAAGGCACTATGGGGGTGGCAAGAGCCTTAGCCAGTATTCGAAAGCCCAGGTGTGACAGGTGCAAGCTGTCCCTAGCGAAGCAACGTGGCTTGTCAAGCATACAATATAGTGAAGCCTAAAACAATAGTAAACTAAAGCTAATCTGACTGATTGTTTTTGTTGCATTATCCCTACTGAGAGTGCAGCAACTCAGCCTTTACGGTAGCCCCTCCCCTCCTCACCTAGCTTCATTTGTGAATATCTCCGCCATCTACCTGTGGCGCCATATTTGAATTTTGCCCTCACTGCCCAAACAACTAGATTCCCCTAAGGTAGCATGCTCCATCAGGTAAGTTCTGCGACTGCTATCGAATGCAGTATTAATCCCGATTCTGCAAAGTTTTCATATAATGTTATAACTATAACTTAGAAGGCTAGAATGGCACTAGTGTAAAGGTCACTGGTTCAGATATTTTACAAGCAATTGTTTATGCGTCATTCACTATGTACTAAATACTATTTTCTACTGGGGTTATACCTGTTAAAAGCTGTACTTGTGTAAACAATCCAGCCGTATTATTTACTGTTTAGGAACTAATGAGATTACTCTACTTGGGTCCCTAAATCCCTAATCACTTCTTCTGTATTTATTGGATTACCTCCTATGTGATAATTTGTGGGCACTTTATTTTTCCCAAAGGGAATGACTATGCACTTTTTTGCATTTAGCTTGAGGCCGTGGCTCTGGCACCAGGTATCCGTCTCTGTGAGACCCTTTTGGAGGATGCTTGTGTCAGCCGGAGAGTCGATTATGGCTCCCAGTTTGCAGTCATCTGCGAACTTTGTCAGCCATATTCCTCCCATGTTAGCCTGTACCTCAGAGAAGTATATACCAAACAAGAGAGGTCCCAGGACTAAACCTTGTGGGATGCCACTTGTAACTGGTTTAGAGTCGGACATGGCACCTGCAATTCTGACCATGTGGGTTCTATCCCTGAGCCAGTTTGCAACCCATCTTGTGACATAGGGGTTGATATTTAAACTGGTAAGCTTATTTATGATGCCAGAGTGGGGTATTGTGTCGAAGGCTTTTGCAAGGTCCAGCTAGGCTGTGTGGACTACCTTCCCCTCATCTATGGCCTTGGTAACAGTTTTAAAGAAGTCAACTAGGTTTAAGAGGCAAGATCTGCCCTTAACAAAGCCAAGTTCGGTAGAGTCCAGTGTCTGGAGGTTCCCAATGTCTTTGTTTATGAGTTCCATGATGATACGCTCCATAGCTTTGCAGACCAGACTAGTCAGGCTTATAGGGCGATAATTCCCAGAATCCATTGTGGCACCACCTTTGTGGAGTGGGACCACTGTTGCTGTACGCCATTCTTTGGGTACATATCCTGTAGTAAGGCTGATTTTGAACAGTGACTTTATGTGAGGGTTCAGTTCTTCTTGGAGCTCGTGTAAGGCACAGCCCAGGACACCGTCCAGTCCCATTGATGCTGTGTTTTTTGCTTTGGAGAGGGCAGCCTTCACCTGTGCATCTCTGATGTCTGGGAGGCTACATTCTTTTGGGATAGACATTTGCTCTTTTGGGGGGGAAGGGGGGGAGTTTGCACTGAACCTGTCTGCCAGGATGTTGGCAATGTCTGTGGGTTCATTGTATTTTTTGCCATTTTGTACTAACTCAGAGCATATCTGGGAGTTGCCAACCAGATTCCAGACATAGCCCAAGAAGGCCTTGTGATTATCCTTAGCATCCTGGGCAATTTTTCTTTCGAAGCTGGCCTTTGATGATTTTATGAGGGATCGTAGTTTCTTACTAGTACTGATCAGAGATGCCTTCCCTTTTTGGGATTTTGCTCTATCATGTAGTAGCTTCCTCCTTCTGTTGTATAGCTTATTTATGGCCAGGGACCACCAGACAGGTCTCCTGCTTTTGGAGGAGTGAGTCTTGGTTTTGTTTGGGATAGCACGATCCATGCATTCCTGTAGGTGCTCATAGAATGCGTTTGAAAAGGATTCTACGGTTTGGGCAGTATTTTCCACTGGCCCTGGGGCTTTGAATTATTCCACCTCGGTTTTGAGAAGTGTGAAGTTTGCTTTTGATAAATTTTTCACAGTGGTTTCCTTGGCTGGGTGTGGGGATGGAATATGGATGTCCAGTGAGATTAGTTTATGGTCTGATCTTACCAATGAGGGGTTTACTTCTGGTGTGGAACATAGAGTCCCCATGTTGGTGATGACCAGGTCCAATTTGTTGTCCCCTCTTATGGGGGTGGTGACCAGTTTTTCCCTAGCATTTGAGTTTATAAAATCTAGGAACCGTTGGGCAAGGGTGTTTGGGCTTGAGTAGTTTCCCCAATCAATATTTTGGTAGTTGAAGTCACCCAATATTATGGTGTTTGGAGAGACCTTCATATTCTCCAATGTTGTCAGGAAAGCTAAGTGAGGTTCCTGAGACTGGGAGGGTGATCTGTAGCAGGCTACAAACTGAAAGGCAGTTTTGCCCACTGTTAGTTGCACATGGATGGTCTCCGATTCTTAGTGCAGTGCCACTAACCTGGAGGTGTGGGTATCTTTGATGAATATGGATACTCCCCCTTCTTTCGTGTTTCGGTCTGAGTTTTGGGGCCAAAAAGCATGGTATGAGTTATAACCTGGTAGTGCTGGAGTGCTCTCGGGAGCCTTGAACCAGGTTTCTGTTACTGCACAGATATGGATATTATCCATACTGAGGAGAGCCTCGAGTGCGTGCATCTTGAGGTTTAGACTTCTGGCGTTTAGTAGCATTACCCTTAGTTTTTTTCTCCTCGTATTGTCTATGGAGGTGGGTTTGTCTTTTGAGCCTTGCCTAAAAAAGGCACTATGGGGGTGGCAAGAGCCTTAGCCAGTATTCGAAAGCCCAGGGGTGACAGGTGCAAGCCGTCCCTAGTGAAGCAACGTGGCTTGTCAAGCATACAATATAGTGAAGCCTAAAACAATAGTAAACTAAAGCTAATTTGACTGATTGTTTTTGTTGCATTATCCCTACTGAGAGTGCGTCAACTCAGCCTTTACGGTAGCCCCTCCCCTCCTCACCTAGCTTCATTTGTGAATATCTCCGCCATCTACCTGTGGCGCCATACTTGAATTTTGCACTCACTGCCCAAACAACTAGATTCCCCTGAGGTAGCATGCTCCATCAGGTACGTTCTGTGACTGCTATCAAATGTGGTATTAATCCCGATGCTGCAAAGTTTTCATATAATATTATAACTATAACTTAGAAGGCTAGAATGGCACTAGTGTAAAGGTCGCTGGTTCAGATATTTTACAAGCAATTATTTATGCGTCATTCACTATGTACTAAATACTATTTTCTACTGTGGTTATACCTGTTAAAAGCTGTACTTGTGTAAACAATCTAGCCGTATTATTTACTGTTTAGGAACTAATGAGTACATCATGTACGACTGTAGTTGGGCATGTTAGCGAATTGCCATTACTGCATTTCAAGGTTTGATTGAGTGCATGCTTTCTCAAATGGATTAATGTGACTAACCATCTACTGTTGAATAATGCTATAGCTAAATCAGCCTCTTAAAAGACACTATCTGGTTAATATAAGTGCTTGTAAGGCATGGAATAATAGCACTATAGATAAAATGCATTACTAGTATCTCAGTTACTCGAGTCTCTTTATGTTAACCAAATGCTAAATGCACCAGCGATTTGCAGACTACATTGATGGCTGTTTTTGGACTGTACCTGCTGTTTTTACTGCCCTAAACTTGCTTTGATAGTGCAACCGCTATTTTGTTGAAACTAAAGTGCATCTTTCTCCCCTTCTCTCTGCTATTGTTCCTGTAGCTCTACATCTCAATAATAAATATACTGAAAAGGAATCCAGCAACTGTCCACCCTCCTCCCAGGTCCTGTGCCCTGCAAAAACGTGGGCTCCAAGCAGATAATGCTTTTGAAAGCTTTGTGAAGTATGCTATATAACTTTCTATATGTCCAGCAAGCCTAAACTGAATACTGCATTTGCTGGAAGTCATAGCTCCTGTAAGCACGCTACCACAGTAGGCACTATTCTTAGCTTTTCACCCCCCCCTGAAATATGATCCTTCCTCTGACTACTTAGCCCTGTTCTACCTAGATTTTGTTAATATTGACTCCATTTGCTTCTTATAGGCTGCAGAAAACTTCAAAAGATAACTGTAACTTCACCAAGTGATTTTTACTTTGTCTCTAAAGACGGCAGCCTAAACTTTACACAATATAGTGAAGCCTAAAACAATAGCAAACTAAAGCTAATCTGACTGATTGTTTTTGTTGCATTATCCCTACTGAGAGTGCGGCAACTCACCCTTTACGGTAGCCCCTCCCCTCCTCACCTAGCTTCATTTGTTAATATCTCCGCCATCTACCTGTGGCACCATATTTGAATTTGGTCCTCACTGACCAAACAACTAGATTCCCCCAAGGTAGCATGTTCCATCAGGTAAGTTCTGCGAATGCTATCGAATGCAATATTATTCCAGATGCTGCAAAGTTTTCATATAATATTATAACTACAACTTAAATGGCTAGAATGGCACTCGTGTAAAGGTCACTGTCTCAGATATTTTACAAGCAAATGTTTGAGCGCCATTCACTATGTACTAAATACTATTTGCTACTTTGGTTATACCTGTTAAAAGCTGTACTTATGTAAACAATCTAGCCATATTATTTACTGTTTAGCAACTGAGTACATCATGTACGACTGTAGTCGGGCATGTTAACGAATTGTAATTACTGCATTTCAAGGTTTGATTGAGTGCATGCTTTCTCAGATGGATTAATGTGACTAACTATCCACTGTTGAATAATGCTATAGCTAAATCAGCCTATTAAAAGACACTATCTGGTTAATATGAGTCTTGTAAGGCATGGAATAAAGGCACTATAGATTAAATGCATTAGTAGTACCTCAGTAACTCGAGTCTCTTTATGTTAACCAAATGCTAAATGTACCAGCGATTTGCAGACTACATTGACGGCTTTTTTTGGACTGTACCTGCCATTTTTACTGCCCTAAACGTGCCTTTATAGTGAAACCACTATTTTGTTGAAACTAAAGTGCATCTTTCTCCCCTTCTCTCTGTACTATAGTTCCTGTAGCTCTACATCTCAATAATAAATATACTGAAAGGGAATCCAGCAACTGTCCACCCTCCTCCCAGGTCCTGTGCCCTGCAAAAATGTGGGCTCCAAGCAGAAAACACTTTTGAAAGCTCTGTGAAATATGCTATATAACTTTCTATATGTCCAGTAAGCCTAAACTGAATACTGCATTTGCTGGAAGCCATAGCCCCTGTAACCACGCTACCACGAAAGGCACTATTCTTAGCTTTCCACCCCCCCCTGAAATATGATCCTTCCTCTGACTACTTAGCCCTGTTCTACCTAGATTTTTGTTAATATTGACTCCATTTGCTTCTTATAGGCTGCAGAAAACTTTAAAAGATAACGTTAACTTCACCAAGTGGTTTTTACTTTGTCTCTAAAGACGGCAGCCTAAACTTTATACAATATAGTGAAGCCTAAAACAATAGTAATCTAAAGCTAATGTGACTGATTGTTTTTGTTGCATTATCCCTACTGAGAGTGCGGCAACTCAGCTTTTACTGTACCCCCTCCCCTCCTCACCTAGCTTCATTTGTTAATATCTCCACCATCTACATGTGGTGCCATATTTGAATTTTGTCCTCACTGCCCAAACAACTAGATGCCCCCGAGGTAGCGTGCTCCATCAGGTAAGTTCTGCTAATGCTATCGAATGCAGTATTAATCTCGATGCTGCAATGTTTTCATATAATATTATAACTACAACTTAGAAGGCTAGAATGGTACTAGTGTAAAGGTCACTGTTTCAGATATTTTACAAGCAATTGTTGGAGCGTCATTCACTATGTACTAAATACTATTTGCTACTGTGGTTATACCTGTTAAAAGCTGTACTTGTGTAAACAATCTAGCCGTATTATTTACTGTTTAGCAACTGAGTACATCATATACGACTGTAGTCGGGGATGTTAGCAAATTGCCATTACTGAATTTCAAGGTTTGATTGAGTGCATGCTTTCTCAAATGGATTAATGTGACTAACTATCTACTGTTGAATAACCCTATAGCTAAATCAGCCTCTTTGAAAGACACTATCTGGTTAATATGAGTGCTTGTAAGGCATGGAATAATAGCACTATAGATTAAATGCATTAGTAGTACCTCAGTTACTCGTGTCTCTATGTTAACCAAATGCTAAATGTACCAGCAATTTGCAGACCACATTGATGGCTGTTTTTGTACTCTACCTTCTGTTTTTACTGCCCTAAACTTGCTTTGATAGTGTAACCGCTATTTTGTTGAAACTAAAGTGCATCTTTCTCCCCTTCTCTCTACTATTGTTCCTGTAGCTCTACATCTCAGTAATAAATATACTGAAAGGGAATCCAGCAACTGTCCACCCTCCTCCCAGGTCCGGTGTCCTGCAAAAATGAGGGCTCCAAGCAGAAAATGCTTTTGAAAGCTCTGTGAAGTATGCTATATAACTTTCTATATGAACAGCAAGCCTAAACTGCATACTGCATTTGCTGGAAGTCATAGCCCCTGTAAGCACGCTACCACAGAAGGCACTATTCTTAGCTTTCCACCCCCCCTGAAATATGATCCTTCCTCTGACTACCTAGCCCTGTTCTACCTAGATTTTTGTTAATATTGACTCCATTTGCTTCTTATAGGCTGCAGAAAACTTTAAAAGATATCATTAACTTCACCAAGTGGATTTTACTTTGTCTCTAAAGATGGCAGCCTAAACTTTATAGAATATAGTGAAGCCTAAAACAATAGTAATCTAAAGCTAATGTGATTGATTGCTTTTGTTGCATTATCCCTACTGAGAGAGCAGCAACTCAGCCTTTACAGTACCCCCTCCCTCCCTCACCTAGCTTAATTTGTCTCAAGTCTCTTTATGTTAACCAAATGCTAAATGTACCAGCTATTTGCAGACTACATTGATGGCTGTTTTTGGACTGTACCTGCTGTTTTTACTGTCCTAAACTTGCTTTGATAGTGTAACTGCTATTTCATTGAAACTAAAGTGCATCTTTCTCCCCTTCTCTCTACTATTGTTCCTGTAGCTCTACATGTCAGTAATAAATATACTGAAAGGTACCCAGCAACTATCCACCCTCCCCCAGGTCCTGTGCCCTACAAAAACGTGGGCTCCAAGTAGAAAATCCTTTTGAATGCTCTGTGAAGTATGCTATATAACTTTCTATATGTTCAGCAAGCCTAAACTGAATACTGCATTTGCTGGAAGTCATAACCCCTGTAGGCACACTACCACGGAAGGCACTATTCTTAGCTTTCCACTACCCCTGAAATATGATCTTTCCTCTGACTACTTAGCCCTGTTCTACCTATATTGTGTTAATATTGACTCCATTTGCTTCTTATAGGCTGCAGAAAACTTCAAAAGATAACGGTAACTTCACCAAGCGGTTTTTACTTTGTCTCTAAAGACGACAGCCTAAACTTTATACAATAAAGTTAAGCCTAAAACAATAGTAAACTAAAGCTAATCTGACTGATTGTTTTTGTTGCATTATCCCTACTGAGAGTGCGGCAACTCAGCCTTTACGGTAGCCCCTCCACTCCTCACCTAGCTTCATTTGTTAATATCTCCGCCATCTACCTGTGGCGCCATATTTGAATTTTGTCCTCATTGCCCAAACAACTAGATTCCCCCGAGGTAGCATGCTCCATCAGGTAAGTTCTGTGAATGCTATCGAATGCAGTATTATTCCCGATGCTGCAAAGTTTTCATATAATATTATAACTACAACTTAGATGGCTAGAATGGCACTAGTGTAAAGGTCACTGTTTCAGATATTTTACAAGCAATTGTTTGAGCGTCATTCACTATGTACTAAATACTATTTGTTACTGTGGTTATACCTGTTAAAAGCTGTACTTGTGTAAACAATCTAGCCGTATTATTTACTGTTTAGCAACTGAGTACATCATGTACGACTGTAGTTGGGGATGTTAGCGAATTGCCATTACTGCATTTTAAGGTTTGATTGAGTGCACACTTTCTCAAATGGATTAATGTGACTAACCATCTACTGTTGAATAACGCTATAGCTAAATCAGCCTCTTTGAAAGACACTATCTGGTTAATATGAGTGCTTGTAAGGCATGGAATAATAGCACTATAGATAAAATGCATTAGTAGTACCTCAGTTACTCGTGTCTCTATGTTAACCAAATGCTAAATGTACCAGCAATTTGCAGACCACATTGATGGATGTTTTTGTACTCTACCTGCTGTTTTTACTGCCCTAAACTTGCTTTGATTGTGTAATCGCTATTTTGTTGAAACTAAAGTGCATCTTTCTCCCCTTCTCTCTACTATTGTTGCTGTAGCTCTACATCTCAGTAATAAATATACTGAAAGGGAATCCAGCAACTGTCCACCCTCCTCCCAGGTCCTGTGACCTGCAAAAATGTGGGCTCCAAGCAGAAAATGCTTTTGAAAGCTCTGTGAAGTATGCTATATAACTTTCTATATGAACAGCAAGCCTAAACTGAATACTGCATTTGCTGGAAGTCATAGCCCCTGTAAGCACGCTACCACAGAAGGCACTATTCTTAGCTTTCCACCCCCCCCCCCGAAATATGATCCTTCCTATGACTACTTAGCTGAGTTCTACCTAGATTTTGTTAATATTGACTCCATTTGCTTCTTATAGGCTGCAGAAAACTTTAAAAGATGTTAACTTCACCAGGCGGTTTTTACTTTGTCTCTAAAGATGGCAGCCTAAACTTTACACAATATAGTGAAGCCTAAAACAATAGCAAACTAAAGCTAATCTGACTGATTGTTTTTGTTGTATTATCCCTACTGAGAGTGTGGCGACTCAGCCTTTACAGTAGCCCCTCCCCTCCTCACCTAGCTTCATTTGTTAATATCTCCGCCATCTACCTGTGGCGCAATATTTGAATTTTGTTATCACTGCCCAAGCAACTAGATTCCCCCGAGGTAGCATGCTCCATCAGGTATGTTCTTTGAATGCTATCGAATGTAGTATTATTCCCGATGCTGCAAAGTTTTCATATAATATTATAACTACAACTTAGATGGCTAGAATGGCACTAGTGTAAAGGTCACTGTTTCAGATATTTTACAAGCAATTGTTTGAGCGTCATTCACTATGTACTAAATACTATTTGCTACTGTGGTTATACCTGTTAAAAGCTGTACTTATGTAAACAATCTAGCCATATTTTTTACTGTTTAGCAACTGTATACATCATGTACGACTGTAGTCGGGAATGTTAGCGAATTGCCATTACTGCATTTCAAGGTTTGATTGAGTGCATGTTTTCTCAGATGGATTAATGTGACTAACTATCTACTGTTGAATAATGCTATAGCTAAATCAGCCTCTTAAAAGACACTATCTGGTTAATATGAATCTTGTAAGGCATGGAATAAAGGCACTATAGATTAAATGCATTAGTAGTACCTCAGTTACTCGAGTCTCTTTATGTTAACCAAATGCTAAATGTACCAACGATTTGCAGACTACATTGATGGCTGTTTTTGGACTGTACCTGCTGTTTTTACTGCCCTAAACTTGCTTTGATAGTGCAACCACTATTTCATTGAAACTAAAGTGCATCTTTCTCCCCTTCTCTCTACTATTGTTCCTGTAGCTCTACATGTCAATAATAAATATACTGAAAGGTACCCAGCAACTATCCACCCTCCTCCCAGGTCCTGTGCCCTACAAAAACATGGGCTCCAAGCAGAAAATCCTTTTGAATGCTCTGTGAAGTATGCTATATAACTTTCTATATGTTCAGCAAGCCTAAACTGAATACTGCATTTGCTGGAAGTCATAGCCCCTGTAAGCACGCTACCACGGAAGGCACTATTCTTAGCTTTCCACCCCCCCCGAAATATGATCTGTCCTCTGACTACTTAGCCCTGTTCTACCTATATTTTGTTAATATTGACTCCATTTGCTTCTTATAGGCTGCAGAAAACTTTAAAAGATAACGTTAACTTCACCAAGTGGTTTTTACTTTGTCTCTAAAGACGGCAGCCTAAACTTTATACAATATAGTGAAGCCTAAAACAATAGTAATCTAAAGCTAATGTGACTGATTGTTTTTGTTGCATTATCCCTACTGAGAGTGCGGCAACTCAGCTTTTACTGTACCCCCTCCCCTCCTCACCTAGCTTCATTTGTTAATATCTCCACCATCTACATGTGGTGCCATATTTGAATTTTGTCCTCACTGCCCAAACAACTAGATGCCCCTGAGGTAGCGTGCTCCATCAGGTAAGTTCTGCTAATGCTATCGAATGCAGTATTAATCTCGATGCTGCAATGTTTTCATATAATATTATAACTACAACTTAGAAGGCTAGAATGGTACTAGTGTAAAGGTCACTGTTTCAGATATTTTACAAGCAATTGTTGGAGCGTCATTCACTATGTACTAAATACTATTTGCTACTGTGGTTATACCTGTTAAAAGCTGTACTTGTGTAAACAATCTAGCCGTATTATTTACTGTTTAGCAACTGAGTACATCATACGACTGTAGTCGGGGATGTTAGCAAATTGCCATTACTGAATTTCAAGGTTTGATTGAGTGCATGCTTTCTCAAATGGATTAATGTGACTAACTATCTACTGTTGAATAACCCTATAGCTAAATCAGCCTCTTTGAAAGACACTATCTGGTTAATATGAGTGCTTGTAAGGCATGGAATAATAGCACTATAGATTAAATGCATTAGTAGTACCTCAGTTACTCGTGTCTCTATGTTAACCAAATGCTAAATGTACCAGCAATTTGCAGACCACATTGATGGCTGTTTTTGTACTCTACCTTCTGTTTTTACTGCCCTAAACTTGCTTTGATAGTGTAACCGCTATTTTGTTGAAACTAAAGTGCATCTTTCTCCCCTTCTCTCTACTATTGTTCCTGTAGCTCTACATCTCAGTAATAAATATACTGAAAGGGAATCCAGCAACTGTCCACCCTCCTCCCAGGTCCGGTGTCCTGCAAAAATGAGGGCTCCAAGCAGAAAATGCTTTTGAAAGCTCTGTGAAGTATGCTATATAACTTTCTATATGAACAGCAAGCCTAAACTGCATACTGCATTTGCTGGAAGTCATAGCCCCTGTAAGCACGCTACCACAGAAGGCACTATTCTTAGCTTTCCACCCCCCCCGAAATATGATCTGTCCTCTGACTACTTAGCCCTGTTCTACCTATATTTTGTTAATATTGACTCCATTTGCTTCTTATAGGCTGCAGAAAAATTTAAAAAATAACGTTAACTTCACCAAGCGGTTTTTACTTTGTCTCTAAAGACGGCAACCTAAACTTTGTACAATATAGTGAAGCCTAAAACAATAGTAAACTAAACTTAATCTGACTGGTTGTTTTTGTTGCATTATCCCTACTGAGAGTGCGGCAATTAGTCTTTATGGTAGCCCCTCCCTTCCTCACCTAGCTTCATTTGTGAATATCTCCGCCATCTACCTGTGGCGCCATATTTGAATTTTGCCTTCACTGCCCAAACAACTAGATTCCCCCGAGGTAGCGTGCTCCATCAGGTAAGTTCTGTGACTGCTATCGAATGCAGTATTAATTCCGATGCTGCAAAGTTTTCATATAATATTATATCTATAACTTAGAAGGCTAGAATGGCACTAGTGTAAAGGTCGCTGATTCAGATATTTTACAAGCAATTGTTTGACCATTCACTATGTACTAAATACTATTTCCTACTGTGGTTATACCTGTTAAAAGCTGTACTTGTGTAAACAATTTAGCCGTATTATTTACTGTTTAGGAACTAATGAGTACATCATGTATGACTGTAGTCGGGCATGTTAGCGAATTGCCATTACTGCATTTCAAGGTTTGATTGAGTGCATGCTTTCTCAATTGGATTAATGTGACTAACTATCTACTTTTAAATAATGCTACAGCTTAATCAGCCTCTTAAAAGACACTATCTGATTAATATGAGTGCTTGTAAGGCATGGAATAATAGCACTATATATAAAATGCATTAGTAGTACCTCAGTTATTCGAGTCTCTTTATGTTAACCAAATGCTAAATGTACCAGCGATTTGCAGACTACATTGATGGCTGTTTTTGGACTGTACCTGCTGTTTTTACTGCCCTAAACTTGCTTTGATAGTGTAACCGCTATTTCATTGAAACTAAAGTGCATCTTTCTCCCCTTCTCTCTACTATTGTTCCTGTAGCTCTACATGTCAATAATAAATATACTGAAAGGTACCCAGCAACAGTCCACCCTCCTCCCAGGTCCTGTGCCCTACAAAAACATGGGCTCCAAGCAGAAAACGCTTTTGAAAGCTCTGTGAAGTATGATATATAAGTTTCTATATGTCCAGCAAGCCTAAACTGATTACTGCATTTGCTGGAAGTCGTAGCCCCTGTAAGCATGCTACCATGGAAGGCACTATTCTTAGCTTTCCACCCCCCCCCTTGAAATATGATCTTTCCTCTGACTACTTAGCCCTGTTCTACCTATATTTTGTTAGTATTGACTCCATTTGCTTTCTATAGGCTGCAGAAAACTTTAAAAGATAACATTAACTTCACCAAGCGGTTTTTACTTTGTCTCTAAAGATGGCAACCTAAACTTTGTACAATATAGTGAAGCCTAAAACAATAGTAAACTAAACATAATCTGACTGATTGTTTTTGTTGCATTATCCCTACTTAGAGTGCGGCAACTAGCCTTTACAGTAACCCCTCCCTTCCTCACCTAGCTTCATTTGTGAATATCTCCGCCATCCACCTGTGGCGCCATATTTGAAATTTGCCTTCACTGCCCAAGCAACTAGATTCCCCCGAGGTAGCGTGCTCCATCAGGTAAGTTCTGTGACTGCTATCAAATGCAGTATTAATTCCGATGCTGCAAAGTTTTCATATAATATTATAACTATAACTTAAAAGGCTAGAATGGCACTAGTGTAAAGGTCGCTGTTACAGATATTTTACAAGCAATTGTTTGACCATTCAATATCTACTAAATACTATTTGCTACTGTGGTTATACCTGTTAAAAGCTGTACTTGTGTAAAGAATTTAGCTGTATTATTTACTGTTTAGGAACTAATGAGTACATTATGTACGACTGTAGTCGGGCATGTTAGCGAATTGCCATTACTGCATTTCAAGGTTTGATTGAGTGCATGCTTTCTCAATTGGATTAATGTGACTAACTATCTACTTTTAAATAATGCTATAGCTTAATCAGACTCTTAAAAGACACTATCTGTTTAATATGAGTGCTTGTAAGGCATGGAATAATAGCACTATATATAAAATGCATTAGTAGTACCTAAGTTACTCGAGTCTTTTTATTTTAACCAAATGCTAAATGTATCAGCGATTTGCAGACTACATTGATGGCTGTTTTTGGACTGTACCCACTGTTTTTACTGCCCTAAACTTGCTTTGATAGTGTAACCGCTATTTTGTTGAAACTAAAGTGCATCTTTCTCCCGTTCTCTCTACTATTGTCCTGTAGCTCTACATCTCAATAATAAATATACTGAAAGGGAATCCAGCAACTGCCCACACTCTTCCCAGGTCCTGTGCAATGCAAAAATGTGGGCTGCAAGCAGAAAACGCTTTTGAAAGCTCTGTGAGGTATGCTATATAACTTTCTATATGTCCAGCAAGCCTAAACTGAATACTGCATTTGCTGGAAGTCATAGCCCCTGTAAGCACGCTACCACGGAAGGCAGTATTCTTAGCTTTCCACCCCCCTGAAATACGATCCTTCCTCTGACTACTTAGCCCTGTTCCACCTAGATTTTTTTAATATTGATTCCATTTGCTTCTTATAGGCTGCAGAAAACTTTAAAAGATAACGTTAACTTCTCCAAGCGGTTTTTACTTTGTCTCTAAAGACGGCAGCCTAAACTTTATACAATATACTAAAACTAATCTGACTGATTGTTTTTGTTGCATTATCCCTACTGAGAGTGCGGCAACTCAGCCTTTATGGTAGCCCCTCCCCTCCTGACCTAGCTTCATTTGTGAATATCTCCACGATCTAGCTGTTGCGCCATATTTGAATTTTGCCTTCAATGCCCAATCAACTTGATTCCCCCAAAGTAGCGAGCTCTATCAGGTAAGTTCTACGACTGCTATTGAATGCAGTATTAATCCCGATGCGACAAAGTTTTCATATAATATTATAACTATAACTTAGAAGGCTAGAATGGCACTAGCGTAAAAGTCGCTGTTTCAGATATTTTACAAGCAATTGTTTGAGCATCATTCACTCTGTACTAAATACTATTTGCTACTGTGGTTATACTTGTTAAAAGCTGTACTTGTGTAAACAATCTAGCCGTATTATTTACTGTTTAGTAACTAATGAGTACATCATGTACGACTATAGTGGGGCATGTTACCGAATTGCTATTACTGCATTTCAAGGTTTGATTGAGTGCATGCTTTCTCAAATGGATTAATATGACTAACTATCTACTGCTGAATAACACTATAGCTATATCAGCCTCTTAAAAGACACTATCTGGTTAATATGAGTTCTTGTAAGGCATGGAATAATAGCACTATAGATAAAATGCATTAGTAGTACCTCAGTTACTCGAGTTTCTTTATGTTAACCCAATGCTAAATGTACCAGCGATTTGCAGACTTCATTGATGGCTGGTTTTGGACTGTACCTGCTGTTTTTACTACCCTAAACTTGCTTTGATAGAGTAACCACTATTTTGTTGAAACTAAAGTGCATCTTTCTCCCCCTCTCTCTACTGTTGTTCCTGTACCTCTACATCTCAATAATAAAAATACTGAAAGGGAATCCAGCAACTGTCCACCCTTCGCCCTGGTCCTGTGTCTGAAAAAATGTGGGCTCCAAGCAGAAAACGCTTTTGAAGGATCTCTGAAGTATGCTATATAACTTTCTTTGTGTCCAGCAAGCCTAAACTGAATACTGCATTTGCTGGAAGACATAGCCCCTGTAAGCACGCTACCACAGAAGGCACTATTCTTAGCTTTCCACCCCCCTGAAATATGATCCTTCCTCTGACTACTTTGCCCTGCTCTACCTAGATTATGTTAATATTGACTCCATTTGCTTCTTATAGGCTGACGAAAACTTTAAAAGAGAACGTTAACTTCACCAAGCGGTTTTACTTTGTCTCTAAAGACGGCAGCCTAAACTTTATACAATATAGTGAAGCCTAAAACAACAGTAAACTAAAGCTAATCTGACTGAATGTTTTTGTTGCATTATCCCTACTGAGAGTGCAGCAACTCAGCCTTTATGTAGCCCGACCCCTCCTCACCTAGCTTCATTTGTGAATATCTCCGCCATCTACCTGTTTCCCCATATTTGAATTTTGCCCTCAGTGCCCAAACAACTAGATTCTCCTGAGGTAGTGTGCTCCATCAGGTAAGTTCTGCGACTGCTATCGAATGCAGTATTAATCCCGATGCTGCAAAGTTTTCATATAATATTATAACTATAACTTAGAAGGCCAGAATGGCACTAGTATAAAGGTCGCTGTTTCAGATATTTTACAAGCAATTGATTGAACGTCATTCACTATGTACTAAATACTATTTGCTACTGTGGTTATGCCTGTTAAAAGCTGTACTTGTGTAAACAATCTAGCCGTATTTTTTACTGTTTATGAACTAATGAGTGCATCATGTTCGACTGTAGTGGGGCATGTTAGCGAATTGCCATTACTGCATTTCAAGGTTTGATTGTATGCATGCTTTCTCAAATGGATTAATGTGACTAACTATCTACTGCTGAATAATGCTATAGCTAAATCAGCCTCTTAAAAGACACTATCTTGTTAATATTAGTGCTTGTAAGGCATGGAATAATAGCACTATAGATAAAATGCATTAGTAGTACCTCAGTTACTCGAGTCTCTTTATGTTAACCAAATGCTAAATGTACCAGCGATTTGCAGACTACATTGATGGCTGTTTTTGGACTGTATCTACTGTTTTTATTGCCCTAAACTTGCTTTGATAGTGTAACCGCTATTTTGTTGAAACTAAAATGCATCGTTCTCCCCTTCTCTCTACTATTTTTCCTGTATCTCTACATCTCAATAATAAATATACTGAAAGGGAATCCAGCAGCTGTCCACCCTCCTCCCAGATCCTGTGCCCTGCAAAAACATGGGCTCCAAGCAGAAAACGCTTTTGAAAGCTCTGTGAAGTATGATATATAAGTTTCTATATGTCCAGCAAGCCTAAACTGAATACTGCATTTGCTGGAAGTCGTAGCTCCTGTAAGCACGCTACCACGGAAGGCACTATTCTTAGCTTTCCACCCCCCCTGAAATACGATTCTTCCTCTGACTACTTAGCCCTGTTCTACCTAGATTTTGTTAATATTGACTCCATTTGCTTCTTATAGGCTGCAGAAAACTTTAAAAGATAACGTTAATTTCACCAAGCGGTTTTTACTTTGTCTCTAAAGACGGCAGCCTAAACTTTATACAATATAGTGAAGCCTAAAACAATAGTAAACTAAAGCTGATCTGACTGATTGTTTTTGTTGCATTATCCCTACTGAGAGTGCGGCAACTCAGCCTTTACGGTAGCCCCTCCCCTCCACACCTAGCTTCATTTGTGAATATCTCCACCATCTACCTGTTGCGCCATATTTGAATTTTGCCTTCAATGCCCAAACAACTAGATTCCCCCAACGTAGCATGCTCCATCAGGTAAGTTCAACAACTGCTATCGAATGCAGTATTAATCCTGATACTACATAGTTATCATATAATATTATAACTATAACTCAGAAGGCTAGAATGGCACTAGTGTAAAAGTCGCTGCTTCAGATATTTTACAAGCAATTGTTTGAGCGTCATTCACTATGTGCTAAATACTATTTGCTACTGCGGTTATACCTATTAAAATCTGTACTTGTGTAAACAATCTAGCTGTATTATTTACTGTTTAGGAACTAATGAGTACATCATGTACGACTGTAGTGGGGCATGTTACCGAATTGCTATTACTGCATTTCAAGGTTTGATTGAGTGCATGCTTTCTCAAATGGATTAATGTGACTAACTATCTACTGTTGAAGAATGCTATAGCTAAATCAGCCTCTTAAAAGACACTATCTGGTTAATATGAGTGCTTGTAAGGCATGGAATAATAGCACTATAGATAAAATGCATTAGTAGTACCTCAGTTACTCGAATCTCTTTATGTTAACCCAATGCTAAATGTACCAGCGATGTGCAGATTACATTGATGGCTGTTTTTGGACTGTACCTGCTGTTTTTACTGCCCTAAACTTGCTTTGATAGAGTAACCACTATTTTGTTGAAACTACAGTGCATCTTTCTCCCCTTCTCTCTACTATTGTTCCTGTAGCTCTACATCTCAATAATAAATATACTGAAAGGGAATCCAGAACCTGTCCACCCTTTGCCCAGGACCTATGTCCTGCAGAAATGTGGGCTCCAAGCAGAAAATGCTTTTCAAAGCTATGTGAAGTATGCTATATAACTTTCTATGTGTCCAGCAAGCCTAAACTGAATACTGCTTTTGCTGGAAGACATAGCCCGTGTAAGCACGCGACTACTGAAGGCACTATTCTTAGCTTTCCACCCCCCCTGAAATACGATCCTTTCTCTGACTAGTTAGCCCTGTTCTACCTAGATTTTGTTAATATTGACTCCATTTGCTTTTTATAAGCTGCAGAAAACTTTAACTTCACCAAGCGGTTTTTGCTTTGTCTCTAAAGACGGCAGCCTAAACTTTATACAATATAGTGAAGCCTAAAACACTAGTAAACTAAAGCTAATCTGACTGATTGTTTTTGTTGCATTATCCCTACTGAGAGTGTGGCAACTCAGCCTTTACGGTAGCCCCTCCCCTCCTCACCTAGCTTCATTTGTGAATATCTCCGCCATCTATCTGTGGCGCCATATTTGAATTTTGCCCTCAATGCCCAAACAACTAGATTCCCCTGAGGTAGTGTGCTCCATCAGGTAAGTTCTGTGACTGGTACCGAATGCAGTATTAATCCTGATGCTGCAAAGTTTTCATATAATATTATAACTATAACTTAGAAGGCTAGAATGGCAGTTGTGTAAAGGTCGCTGTTTCAGATATTTTACAAGCAATTGATTGAGCGTCATTCATTATGTACTAAATACTATTTGCTACTGTGGTTATGCCTTTTAAAAGCTGTACTTGTGTAAACAATCTTGCCGTATTTTTTACTGTTTAGGAACTAATGAGTACATCATGTACGACTGTAGTGGGACATGTTAGCGAATTGCCATTACTGCATTTCAAGGTTTGATTGTATGCATGGTTTCTCAAATGGATTAATGTGACTAACTATCTACTGTTGAATAACACTATAGCTAAATCAGCCTCTTAAAAGACACTATCTTGTTAATATTAGTGCTTGTAAGGCATGGAATAATAGCACTATAGATAAAATGCATTAGTAGTACCTCAGTTACTCGAGTCTCTTTATGTTAACCAAATGCTAAATGTACCAGCAATTTCCAGACTACATTGATGGCTGTTTTTGGACTGTACCTGCTGTTTTTACTGCCCTAAACTTGCTTTGATAGTGTAACCACTATTTTGTTGAAACTAAAGTGCATCTTTCTCCCCTTCTCTCTACTATTGTTCCTGTAGCTCTACATCTCAATAATAAATATAATGGAAGGGAATCCAGCAACTGTCCACCCTCCTCCCAGGTCCTGTGCCCTGCAAAAACGTGGGCTCCAAGCAGAAAATGCTTTTGAAAGCTCTGTGAAGTATGCTATATAACTTTCTATATGCCCAGCAAGCCTATACTGAATATTGCATTTGCTGGAAGTCATAGCCCCTGTAAGCACGCTACCACGGAAGGCACTATTCTTAGCTTTTCACCCCCTTTGAAATGCGATCCTTCCTCTGATTACTTAGCCCTGTTCTACCTAGATTTTTTTAATATTGACTCCATTTGCTTCTTATAGGCTGCAGAAAACTTTAAAAGATAACGTTAACTTCACCAAGTGGTTTTTACTTTGTCTCTAAAGACGGCAGCCTAAACTTTATACAATATAGTGAAGCCTAAAACAATAGTAAACTAAAGCTAATCTGTCTGATTGTTTTTGTTGCATTATCCCTACTGAGAGTGTGGCAACTCAGCCTTTAGGGTAGCCCCTCCCCTCCTCACCTAGCTTCATTTGTGAATATCTCCACCATCTACCTTTTGCGCCATGTTTGAATTTTGCCCTCAATGCCCAAATGACTAGATTCCCCCAAAGTAGCATGCTCCATCAGGTAAGTTCTATGATTGCTATCGAATGCAGTATTAATCCCAATGCTACAAAGTTTTCATGTAATATTATAACTATAACTTAGAAGGCTAGAATGGCACTAGTGTAAAAGTCGCTGTTTCAGATATTTTACAAGGAATTATTTCAGCGTCATTCACTATGTACTAAATACTATTTGCTACTGTGGTTATACCTGTTAAAAGCTGTACTTGTGTAAACAATCTAGCCATATTATTTACTGTTTAGGAACTAATGAGTACATCATGTACGACTGTAGTGGGGAATGTTAGCGAATTGCCATTACTGCATTTCAAGGTTTGACTGAGTGCATGCTGTCTCAAATGGATTAATTAAATTAAAGACAGCAGCCTAAACTTTATACAGTATAGTGAAGCCTAAAGCAATAATAAACTAAAGCTAATCTGACTGATTGTTTTTGTTGCATTATCCCAACTGAGAGTGCTGCCCTGCTCCGTTCGCCCTCGCTACGCTCGGGGTCACTTCACTCATTCCCACCCCCATTCCCACCCACCCCCATGTCATTTCCTTTATGCCTAACACCCCATAACCACTCCCCCTCTAACTACAACTTAGTCCTTCCCCCCTACTTCCATTTCCTAACTTACCGTCTCCCACCAAAATATCCTCCCCTTACACCCACACATACTAATACTCATCTCTAGCATTTCCATACTTCTAAATACACAAACTACATCATGCTTAACAAAACTCAAGTTTTACTCCTACTTGCTTTAATTCACACTCTCTCACACCTCACCTCCTACCATTCCAAACTACCATCACCTCAATTCCACCACACTAATCTAACAACTATCTTCATTACTACTCCTCAACATTACCCAACAATCAACCCATCCATCCTTCCCCCACTCACTGCTTTTCCTAAAATAAAAATATCTCCTTAAGCACTCAATCCCATCAAACCAAGAGTAAAGTACCACCTATTTATACAACTATTTCATTACAAGCTCATACTTCTATCTGGTGATATCCATCCCAATCCTGGCCCTACTGGCTATGCACAGAGGAGTACCCAAAGTACACCTAATCCTACCCACCTTTCTCTCTCAAAAAACAGATATCCTTCTACTCAATTAATCTCAGGAGTATTGTTAATAAAACACATGATTTACATGCCTGGATAGCTATAGAAAAATCAGACATAGTCTCCCTAACAGAGACCTGGTTAAAACCCCATATTCATGACAGTGAAATTATCCCTCCTGGATATAACATCCTTCGACAAGATTGTCAAAAGAAAAAAGGTGGAGGTGTAGCCATCCTCTACTCTGACCTCCTCACCCTAACTTGCCTTGAAAGCCCCTCCCATCCTTTTCAACAGCCGAACTCTTACTAGCAAACTTCAAACTCAACAACTTTACCACCATAACTACAGTAGCCATCTACATCCCCCAGGAGATAACACTAGTATACTCAAAGACATCTTATCCTACATATCACAGACCTTAAATAAAAAAAACATCATATTAGGTGATGTAAACATTGACTGACTCTCTCTCCAGAAGCCAAATTCACCATCTACTATTAACTTGTATGGGTTCAAACAATTAATCACTGCTCCTACCTTTATCAATAAATCTCACACCTCCACCTCCCTCCTCGACTGGGTCCTAGTCTCCCATCCACAAAACTACCATAATCCATGAACACTCCCTAATGTTCTTAATGACCACTGCCCTGTGACAGTAAATAGATAGATACTCACCCCTTTACAACAAACCTCACAAGTATATTACTACTCGCAAACTTAAAACCTTCTGCCCCAACACCTTTTTAGACATACTCTCTAAAACCAACTGGTCACATCTAAAGACCCTCCCCCTCGATGACGCTGTCCTCTCTTTCAACACCATCTTTCTTGACATGCTAAACTCCCATGCTCCTCTCTGCACAGTCAGAGTCAAATCCAAAACAGCCCCCTGGCTATCTAAAACAACCCTAACCTTTATAAAAAACCGAGATAGAATCAGGAAATTATGGTCTAAAACTAAGACCCCCTCCATTCTTCAAACCTATAAAGAACTCAGGAACAAAATTCATAAACCTGTACAACAAGACAAAAAGAACTTCTATAATAACCCTCCATCTATCCTCAAATCCAATCCCAAAAAATTCTGGAGATCCATTAATCAAATATTACACCCTGGAAACCCCTCCCCTCCTAATCCCTGCCCACAAGACTCCCCTGAACTTATAGCCTCCAAGTTTAATACTCATTTCATTGACTAAATTACCACCATAATTAATTCCCTCCCCAATAACAATAACATAAGCAGTCACACAACCCCCTCCCCCATCCAAATCCTCCAATCTACTTTTCCCCCAGAACAGTCTCTAGGAGCTACATAAAATCTTTACTCTCCAAACTAAAGCCCTGCTCACCATCAGCAGATAACCTCCCCTCAAATTTCCTACAGATTGCCTTTGAACCCCTTGCCTACCCAGTATCCATACTGGTAAATCGATCCATATCTGAATCTTATGTTCCTACAATCTGGAAAAAATTCTATACATTACCCATTCACAAAGGGGGTAAATCATCAGATATAACCAACTTTAGACCAATTGCCATACTGTCTCTCCTCTCAAAAATCTTAGAAAAATGTATACATAAACAAATTATGCAATACCTTCTTGCAGAAAACCATCTAACACCAATGCAGCATGGGTTCCACCCCAAACATAGCACAATCACTGCTTTAATATCCTTCACCAATACCATATCTCTTGTTAGGGACTCAAACAAACTTGTATCATGCCTCTTTCTGGACCTCTCCAAAGCCTTTGACACTGTCTCCCACCCCCTTCTCCTAGACAAACTAACCCAACTCAATTTCTCCTCTTCTACCCTCTCTTAGTTCTCCAGCTATCTCACCAACCGACATCAATCAGTCAAATGGCTCTCAGCCTTGTCCCCTCCCCTTACCGTACAAATGGGTGTACTCCAAGACTCCATCCTTGGCCCATTACTTTTCAATATCTTTACCAATCTATTACACACCTCCTTTCCCCATAAACTCTTGTACAATATATTGATGACTCCACAGTGATCACCATTGCCGATAATCCTTTAGACCTACTCTCTACTACGCAGGCTTCCTTCAATACCATAGAGACATGGCTTAGTATCAACAAATTAATACTCAACCCCAAGAAAACCAAACTCCTTCTCTTTCTTCCCAAAATCCTAACTAATCTTAAATCCTCATTTGCGATACAATCCAGTAACAATACCATTATAAAACCTGAACTAAGCACTAGATTACTAGGAGTCACCATAGATGACCAGCTAAAGTTTGATTTACATGTTACCAACCCATCAGAAACTTGGACACCTTTATCGAAACAAAAAATACTTATCTGACACAGCTAGACAAACCCTTTCTCATACTTTTCTAATACCCACTCTCCTTTATAGCTGACAAATACTTACCAATCTAAACTCATCTCTTCTCACCAAACTAGAAGCCACCTACAATAAGGTTGCCAGATTCGCTACCAATCTACCCTACAAATCTCACCATTGTGATTCCTTAAAGCAACTTAACTGGATAAAATTCCCCCATCTTTTAAAAATGCATCAACTTAAGATCATTCATTCTATCTTATATCAGTCTAACTACTGTCCCAATCTTATCACTATTATAACTAAATACACCCCTGCAAGGCCATTATGTAGCTCTGACAAAGACTTACTACTGATTCGTAAACCAAAGACTAAAATGGGATGCTTACTCTATAACTATAACCCTGCAACTTCTTGGAACCAACTACCCCTAGAAATCAGATCACTTGATCATCCCAAACACTTCAAAACTGCTGTGCAAAAATATCTTATGGAAAACTGGTACTGCCACTGTAGTCATCCACCATGAATATTCCCTATCTTTTAACATCTACTTCTCCTCTCTCTACTCCCCCCTCCCTTCCCCATTACTCTCCTCTTCTTTCCCCTCCCTCCATCAGTCTCTTACTATCACCTACCTCAGCATATTGAAACTTATATCCACCAAATGTATAAATTAAATTGTTTAAAAATGTCTACTAAACCTTAAAATGTTTTTTTTTTTTTTACTATGAATCTATGCATATGTATGTTTCTTTATACTCTGGATGTTAACTTCAAATAACTCTGTAACAAATATTTTTATGTAATACTTTGACATAAGTAAGGAGCTTTTCTCCCCAGGTCTCTGCTGAAAATGAGCCCTTGGCTCAGCCAGACCAACCCGATCAACAAATGTAAAATAAATAAAATAAAAATAAATAAATAAACAGCACTGTGCACTGCCTGTTTTCCTGACTTAATTTAAAGACTTCAGAAGTCTGCAAAAAACACATTTTCTGAAATTACTTATGGTGGTATTTTGCACTGATTCCTCATCTAAAGAGCAGAAACATACTTGGTTTCAATTGCACTTGCAGTTGTCTACTGATTTATACAGATTAAGTGCTATTTTATTTAATTTCACTGTAGTTTCTTTTTACTGTTTAGTTAAATAACTGGTCTGCTGTATTTTTACAGCCACAGGACTGTTGCTCCATTTAAAGTGTTTCTGGTATTAGATTCAGTGTTGTGCTCTGTATTTCTTAAATCCTGCTGCTGTTTTATATTTTTTCCTGATAGACTTGGTCAAGTGTTAACTTTCTATAAGCCAGTGGTGGTAGTTCTGTGACTGAAATAAATTGTTACTGTATTCCGAGAGTAGACACTACTAGCTGAAGTCCTAGATCATTTTCTGCTCATGCGTTAGTTTTCACTGCTTTGGTAAAATGCACTGAGTGACACTTTTGCTGTCTTAATTTAAACAGCTCTGAAGGCTGTGCACAGAGCACATGTTCTGACATGCTAATATTGACATTATGGGCTGATTGTTTAGCTAAAGACAGGAGAGAACTTGATTTCAGATGCACTTACAGTTGCCTAGTGATTTATATAGTTAAAAGTACTATTGCATTCAGGTTTACTGTACTTTTTTGACTGTTTGGTTACTGAATACCTAAATTGTTTTTTTTTTTTTTTTTTTGGAATATAACTCAGCGTTTTCCTCTAATTTTCTTAAGAACTTTTGCTGTTTAGTAAGTTTTCTAGCTAGGATTGGTCAGGTGTTAGCTTTCTGTGAGAGGCGATAGGTATATTATGGGAGGGAATACACTTCTACAATATTCTGGAAGTAAGCATTATTGATTGAAGTCCTAGCTAATTTTCTGTTGGTTCTTTCATTTTCTGTTTGCATATACAGTGTTGAATACTGTTCTATGCAATACTGTGCAACTCTGTACTGGATAGATGCAAGCTCTTCTATTTTCAAGTTATCTGCAAACAACACACTCAGTAAGAAATTAAAGCTATATTCTTACTTTGTCTAAGATAAACTTGTGCCCAGTACTATCTTGGATAACTGGGAATTATTATCTATTTTATCTTTATTACGTTTATCCCCTTTTACACTATAAATATGAGATATCCATTAATACATTTTTAAAGGCACATCCCTTAATATATTAGAATATTTTGTTATATTGAGCTCCTAATTATTGAAATAGTTTCTTAGAAATCAAATAATATTCAATTATTTTAATGTATTTTGGACTGTAATGGAAGGTCAGCCAGTGTGTGCACTGTCAATTGGCAGTCTTGTAGCACTTAATATACTCAGACAGTCTAACAATGACCTGATGCTCACAGACAATGAATTAATACTTGGCTTATTGGTATCTGTATGTGAGAGATGCAAGTCCTTACTCAAATTGGAGGTCTCCCTATAGCAAACAAACAAACACATCCTGTGAGCAGTATATATCACCAAACAAACACATCCTGTGAGCAGTATATATCACCATAGCATTCCATGCAAACACACTTCAAACTATCATATACTAATGCTATAAAAATCCTACCTAAGCCTGTAAGATCCTATAAATCTTGGGATCAGTGTATATCAAAAACTAAAGTTCTACCTGTAACATTCCATCCTTAGCAGGTTATCTGTAGACATTATGTTTGTAGAAACCTATCCCTTAAATTCTAATTATAGAATCCTATTGCTAGAATTATCTGCTTCAGAATATGTATATAGAACTCTGTGTAAAATTTCATCTGTATAATGTTGTGTTTAGAATATAGATGTTTCAAATCTCCCTGTAGCATTCTGCCTGTAGATTTCAATTTTATCATTCCAACTGTAGAATTCTGTGTGTAGATCATTTGTAGAATTTTGCTTTTTTGATTCTGTTTATAGAGTTATATCCTTCTGAATCTTTGTCTAGAATTTTATCTGTAGAATTGTATGTCTAGAATTATTTTGTAGAATTCTTTGTTTAGAATTCTATTTGTAATTATCTGTACTTTAAACTCTTATCTGCAGAATTCAGTGTCTAGCATGTCTGAGAATGCTATTTGTGGACCTCTATCGAATTCCATGCTTATAGAAGGAGAAATTGCATTTGTAGAACTCTCTGTAGAATGCTATCTTTATAATTCAATCTGTAGAATTCAGTGTTTAAAATTCTGTGTTAAATAAGCTATCTCTAGAATGCTCTTTGTTTAGAATTTTTTGTGTTGAATTCTGTTTGTTGAAGTGTGTTTACATTTTTTTTCTTAGAATTCTATGTTGGGAATTCTATTTGTAGAATAAGGTATCTAGAACTGTGTTTAGAATCCTGGCAGTAAATGTTCTCTAAAATTATATGCTTAGAATCCTGTCTTTATTATTTGATTATATTCTGTTAGTAGAAGTCTGACAGTAATGTTCTGTCATGAAATATATGTGCATGATAAATTCTGGTATTAAAATTTTATGTAAAGAATTCTGAATGTAGAGTTTTATCTGTAGTGTCTTATTTTAAGAATACTATCTGTTGAGTTCTATGTTTAGAATTAAATATGAGGAATGCTGTATTTTGCATTCAATCTGCTGAATTTTGTGTGTATAATTCTATCTGTAACATTCTGTGCTTAGAGGTCTGAATGTTGATGTATATGTGCAAAAATCCACCTCTTTAATTTTACCAGTAAAATCCTATTTGTAGAATTCTACCTATAGAATTCAATGTTTAGAACTGTGTGGTTTAAATTCTCAATGCAGAATTCTGCACATAGATGTCTGTATTTAGAATTCTGTTTGTAGAATTATGTGTGTTGAATATCTATCTGCAGACTTCTGTGTCTAAACTTCTGTTAATAAAAGTATATCCCTCTCAGTATTTGCCTAAAACTTTTACAGAAAAATTTCCAATATTAAAACTATACTTGTAGAAGCCTGCCACTAGAGTTTTATCTATTAAATTCTATCTGTTGATTTTTGTGTTTAGAAGTTTTATAAAACTCTTTGTTAAAATTATGTGTACAGAATTATGTTTTTAGTGTTACCCATGTGGGTCAAACAGAATATTGTCAGTAGACTTTAGTGTGTATAATTCTATTGATAGACTGATTTCTGAATAAGTCTATGTTGAGAATTCTTTCTATAGAATTTTATCCACAGTATTCTGTGTACAGAAATTTATCTTTTAAATTATATTTTCAATATTATGGCTTAGAAATCTGTCTCAGAATTCTTTGTTTAGAAGTCTGTCTCTATAAGTCTAATCTTTTGAAATATATCAGTAGATTTCTTTTTTTTTTTTTCAAAACAGGTTTATTGTTTTAACATATAAGAGAAATATCATAACAATTTTATACAAGTAATTAAAAATAGGCATTATTATAATATTCAACAAAACAACTAAAGTATTTACAAAGACATCCACTACAATCAGATCAATTAATTAAACTAAAATACCATGCTATTGAAATTAAAATTTTTTTAACAAATTTTGTAAATCATCCCATACAATAAAATAAGATGTTTTTCTGTTTGTTCTAGTCCTAATTGTGTTTATTTCCATATGGCACACTATATTCATAACATTTTTAAATTCATTGAACGAAGGAGGTGTATCTGAAATCCAATTTCTAGTTATTATTTTCCTAGCCACTGCTAGAATAGACCATAACAAGGGAAGCTTAACCTTTTTAACACTTTGAGGTACAGGTGTGTTGAATAATATAAGAGATTTAGAAATAATGAAATTATCTGTAAAAAGAGCCTGCAAAAATTCATTAATTGACTTCCAGTATTCTTTCAATTTTATACAGTCATAAAACATATGAGCCCAGTCAGCATTAATTTCTACATTACATCTCTTACATAGATTATCTTTATTATTCATTTTATTCATCATCAAAGGTGTATACAAAGATCTATGTAAAAATTTCCATGTATAAAGTCTCCAGACAATGGAAGACGTAGTTCTATAAGCAGATTCCAATATATATTGTTTATCTTGTTGATATGGTGGGTCCCCATTAATAGAAGTGAAATAATTCCAGTATGAATCTACACTGTAAAAAGTTTCTTGTCTGATAACTTTATGTATGTATGAAAGTTTACCTTTATCAGAAACATTATGTTGTAAATTTAATATCAAGTAATCAATCAGTGTTGGAATAGATTCTTTAACAGTTATAGACATTAAATCTATTTTATTAATGAGATGTTGTCTAAAGGTCTGAACCTCTAACTAGCAAGTTTCTCTTAGATCAAATTTTTGTTTTAAGAAATCTAGATTTTTAACTTTATTATCAGATATCAACTGATACCAGTACTTTAGATCATTATCTATAGCTAAATGAGTTCCTTCAGAAGTAGATGACAAAAGCATACCCTGAGTATACATTATAGGAAATACAATAAAATTCCATTCCCTATACTTAGGGTGCATGAATATAAAGTTACGATAACTAATAATAATATTTAATGGGTAACAAACCATATGTTTAGGTGTAATAGGTGAAGTACAAAATTCCTTTAGTAACCATAACATGGAGTTATTTACAATCATATTTTTATGTGTTAAGGAGATTTTCATGAAGTGTATACTAATTAGCTCCCAATAATCTTTCCATTTTGTGACATATGACTGATCTATTAATAAAGTAATAACTTTTACAATAGAAGAGATAGTATATAAATTAAAGTCTGGAAAAGAAATACCCCTTGAGACCAGCTATTAGTATGTTTCTTTAATGCAATCCTAGGTCTATTAGGTGCCCATAAGAAATTTAACATTAGTGTGTTCAGTTTCTTGATAATTATTTTTGTAGGTGGAAGTATTATTGATTGTATTAAGTATAAAATCTTGGGGAATATTATCATTTTAATAATTGTAAGTCTCTCCTCCATAGTAAAAACATATTATTCCAGGTATTAAAAGATTTTGTATATTAAGAAAACAGGTATTATAATTATTATATATAATAGATTTAATATCTTTAGATAGTATTATACCTAAATAAGTTATCTGACCTAAATTGGGTACATATTTAGTAAAATCACTAATGAGAATATTTTTTCGTGTATATATAGGTAGTATTTTAGTTTTTTCTTCATTGAATATTAAACCAGAAATACTTTTAAAATTCATCATGTTATCAAATAGAGACTGTATAGAAGAATTAGATCCTGCTGATGTAATTAGAACATCATCTGCAAAAGTTGAATTTTGGATGTTGTATTTTCATCTATTTCAAAACCCTCTATGTCAGTACTGTTTCTGATCAAATTAGCCCAAGGCTCAATTACTAAAGTGAATAATAGTGGAGAAAGTGGACATCCTTGTTTTGTACCTTTAAGAATGGGTATTTTTTGTGAAACATATGTTCCTACCTTAATATAAGCCAACGTTCCTTTGTATAAATGTTCAATTAGATTTACAAATGCATCCGAGAAGTTTGTGCACTTCATTAAGGTAAACAGATAGTCCCAAATTACTGAATCAAATGCTGAACTTATATCAAGACTAATAAGTGTTAAATCTTTCTTTTCCTATTTGCAAAATCTATTAATGTTAAAGTTCTTCTTATATTATCAAAAGTATTTCTATTTACAATGAAGCCTGTCTGATCTATATCTATAATGCCGGGAATGATTGTCTTCAATCTATCAGCAAAGATATTCATAAACATTTTATAATCAACATTAAGTAATGAGATGGGCGATATGAAGAACATCTAGTTGGATCTTTATTAGGTTTTAAAATTGGCGAAATAAATGTATATTGCCAAGATGGGGGGGTTATTAACTCAGTTTGGGCCAAAATAAAAACCTTATGTATTAATGAATATGTATTTTTAGAAAGGATTTTATATATCTCTGGTATAATACCATCATTACCCGGTGCTTTGTTTGACTTAAGCTTATTTATTTGTGTAATAACTTCTGTATATGAAATACTCTTGTCCAATAGTTTAATCTGTTGTTTATTAAGCTTTTTATTCATATTTGTGGTTATAAACTCCTTTATTTTATCTTTAGGTTCCATGTTAATATTATTATGGTTAATTTTGTGAAAGTGATTTCTAAATTCATCTAGTATTTCTGGTATACTAGAAACATTCTTCTTTTCCTTAGAGAAAATATTTCTTTGATATGGTTTTGTTTATTCAACCTTTTTGTTTTATTTTTAAGTCTATGTAAGTATTTGGGGCTTATTGAATAAGACAAAAACTAGTATTTCTCTAAAGTTATTTTAACTTTATGAGTTAAAATTTCTTTGTATTTCTCATTTAGTTTGTTTATTTCTTCAATAACTTTCTTGTCCATAATATTTTCTTTATTATTATGTTTATAAGAGTCTAATTTACTTTGAATATCTAACAATTCCTTATCCCAAGATTTCCTTTTATTATTATACCATCTGATACTTTGTCCATATAGATATGATTTTAAGGCATCCCAAACATAAACAATGGAGACTTCAGGAGTGTTATTTATGTCTAAAAAATGTTTTACTTCTGAAAGTATATATTCTTTATAGTCTTTTAGTTGAGTTAAGTATGCTGGTATCCTTTTGATCTGAACATTATGAGTATTGTTTATCATGAATTCAAAAACAATTGAATTATGATCAGATATAGGACATGAAATGATTTTGGAATTAAATCTGTTACCATCTGGTTAGAAATAAAGACCCTATCTATTTTTGAATAAGTTTTGTATCTGTTAGAAAAAAAGGTGTATGGTAATGATTTTGAATCTATCTGATTATTAATATCATTCAAATGATAAGAATTAGCAAAATCCTTTAAATGTTTTGCATTAGATGTAATTCTTCTCTTTCCTATAGTGGTAGTATCACTTTCATGTAGTATACAATTAAAGTCACCAGCTAAAATAATATCTCCTATAGAGAATGATATGATCTTATCAAGATGATGTTTCACTGTATTAATACCAATTCCAGGTATCCAATATGCATTAATTAAAGTGTAAGTCTTCCCATTAATTTGTATTGTAACCATACAAAACATTCCTTTGTCAACCTGATAAGACTTAATGGTTTTAGGAATGAGCATACTTTTATTCCATAAAATAGCCACTCCTCTTTTTTTCTGAGTGTGCTCTGAACTAACCAATACTGTATATTTGTTTGTGGCTAGTTTATCAATATCTTTTTTCAAGAGATGGGTTTCTTGTAGGAAGACTAAGTTGGCCTTATGTAAATTAATGTATCTTATTAGGCTTTCCCTTTTACATGGATTATTCAATCCATTAATGTTTAAAGAAATTCCTTTTAAAGATGTCATTTGGCATTTTTAAAACTTAAGAATCTTATGATCAAAATAACAAATAACAAGATAAGTAATGTTACATCTCCTCCTTTAGGTGTACCTTTAAATATAGCTGTATTTATTGAATCTCTTATGGGATTTCGTATAGGATTCAACTTTGTTTGTAGTGACAATGAATGTACAAAATATATTGTGGATGTCAAAACTATATACAAATAACAATGAACAAGTGAAAATAATGTAAGGATTAAACCTTGCATCCATCCTGGAGTTGTAAACTCCAACTTAGAGTAGTATTTACCACTCAAGTTAACCCCCTACCCTAAGCAGCAGTACGTCAGCTACCACCTTATCAATTTAATACTAGTTATATTTAACTGAAGTTAACAGTTTTCAATTCAATTATCTAGCAAGACAAGACTACACATTTGGTAAAACAGCATCATATAAACTAAAATAAACCTTTTTTTTTTTTTAAAACTGTTCATACTACTATATACATCCATGTAATATAAAACACTTGTATGCAAATAGCATTCAAATAATCTTGATGTTAGAAATCAAGAGGAGAGAAAAATAAGTTCTAACATTCATTTAAATCAAAAACTTTGGCTAATATGATTCAGACATTACATATATTAGGATGCATCTATTTTCTGTCATGTAAATACAGTTAACAGCTTCCAAAAAAACCTTGAATTGCTTGTATATGAGCATTTACTCAAACTCATTATTGCCAATAGAATAAAATATTGTATTCATAGAAATTGTTATAAATCATACTTCATAGTTAAGCAGATTCTCAGAAACATTTATATACATATCTACATACACACACATACACACACACACACACACATATATATATATATATACATACACACATACACACACATATACACATATACATATATATATATATATATATATATATATATATATATATATATATACACATATGCATACACACACACACATACACACACACACACACACACACACACACACACACACACACACATACACACATACACACACACACAAACACACACACACACACACACACACACACACACACACACACACACACACACACACACACATACACACAAACACACACACACACATACACACACACACACACACACACACACACACACATACATATATATATATATCTGATCTCACTGAGTTGTATCTTTACTGAGCACCATCTTACATTGTTGTCCCTTCAATAAATCTGTCTGCTTTATACAAAATAATGCACAGCAAACACATTTTAGTAACCAGATTTTACAAACATGTTATACTACTGCTTTAAAATATATCACATGACAATTTCTTCCAGTATAGAGTTATAAAATTATTTATGCTTGTCAATCAGATGAATTAAATGAGTTATAGTAATGTATATGTTTGGGACATAGGTTTTTAACACATATTATTAATCTGCTATTCCTGTATCTGTGATGTGTCAGTGTGATATCTAGGTCAAAGGTGAGACCAGCTGCTTTCAGCTTCTCTGTGAGAATTCTGAGAGATGAAGCTTTTGAAGTAACTCATGGACACTGTGCATGAGACAGCCCACATCCCAGATGGTCTCTCTTAACATTTTGGCGGGAAACTTATTAAAAACTAGTGACAAACATTCATTTAGCAGTGTAAATGCATCTAAACATGACAAAACCTTCACAATGCATTCTACAGGTTATTACAGACTCTATGTAAGTGAAATCAAGCCCAAAATTATTAATAAGTAACAAAACTCAACATTTTTGTCCCAACTCAACTCCTATGCAAATCTTATTATTTACTTTGTCTATATGATCAAAAGTATTTCTATATATTAATAAAGAAAAGAAAAAGAGAGTAGAAAGTAAAAGGGTGTAAGGCAGAAATAAAAAAAAATGCAAGAGAAAGCTATAAGAAGTATATACAATAGAATATTACTTACTGTTTATATTAATAGAGTTAAAAATAAAACATATTATTTACTATTATTTAGTTCTAATTATTATTAGTTAAAGCATGACAGATTATTTACAAACAAGCATAAGCAGTGTAATCAAGAAAGTATAATTAGGTAGTGTCATTCCTGTATCTGTGATGTGTCAGTGTGATATCTAGGTCAAAGGTGAGACTAGCTGCTTTCAGCTTCTCTGTGAGAATTCTGAGAGTTGAAGCTTTTGAAGTAGCTCATGGACATTGTGCATGAGACAGCCCACATCCCAGATTGTCTCTCTTAACATTTTGGCGGGAAACTTATTAAAAACTAGTGACAAACATTCATTTAGCAGTGTAAATGCATCTAAACATGACAAAACCTTCAAAATGCATTCTACACGTTATTACAGACTCTATGTAAGTGAAATCAAGCCCAAAATTATTAATAAGTAACAAAACTCAACATTTTTGTCCCAACTCAACTCCTATGCAAATCTTATTATTTACTGTGTCTATATGATCAAAAGTATTTCTATATATTAATAAAGAAAAGAAAAGAGTAGAAAGTAAAAGGGTGTAAGGCAGAAATAAAAAAAATGTAAGAGAAAGCTATAAGAAGTATATACAATAGAATATTACTTACTGTTTATATTAATAGAGTTAAAAATAAAACATATTATTTACTATTATTTAGTTCTAATTATTATTAGTTAAAGCATGACAGATTATTTACAAACAAGCATAAGCAGTGTAATCAAGAAAGTATAATTAGGTAGTGTCATTCCTGTATCTGTGATGTGTCAGTGTGATATCTAGGTCAAAGGTGAGACTAGCTGCTTTCAGCTTCTCTGTGAGAATTCTGAGAGTTGAAGCTTTTGAAGTAGCTCATGGACACTGTGCATGAGACAGCCCACATCCCAGATTGTCTCTCTTAACATTTTGGGAAACTTATTAAAACTAGTGACAAACATTCATTTAGCAGTGTAAATGCATCTAAACATGACAAAACCTTCACAATGCATTCTACAGGTTATTACAGACTCTATGTAAGTGAAATCAAGCCCAAAATTATTAATAAGTAACAAAACTCAACATTTTTGTCCCAACTCAACTCCTATGCAAATCTTATTATTTACTGTGTCTATATGATCAAAAGCATTTCTATATATTAATAAAGAAAAGAAAAGAGAGTAGAAAGTAAAAGGGTGTAAGGCAGAAATAAAAAAATGTAAGAGAAAGCTATAAGAAGTATATACAATAGAATGTTACTTACTGTTTATATTAATAGAGTTAAAAATAAAACATATTATTTACTATTATTTAGTTCTACTTATTATTGGTTAAAGCATGACAGATTATTTACAAACAAGCATAAGCAGTGTAATCAAGAAAGTATAATTAGGAATAGCATTTGAAGAACATATAAACTTTTAAAGGAAAAAAATGTATCAAATTACTGACCTTATTTTTCCTCTTCAGAAAGAGAAACAAGTTAAATCACAGCTTGCCATTAAATCTCCAGATATTTTGACTAGTTATGAAACAAAACATTTCTTTGCACACAGAGAATAACTTTGATTAAATCTTTTCAAAATATTTGTTGCTTCTTGGAAATGCAGGAACTATATTTAAAAAGATTAATAATAAAATAAAGTGATGAGAGAGAAAAAAAGATAGTACAAATCATTTGTTTTTAGTCTCTTCTTCTTCTCTGAAGTCTTCCACGAAGTTTCAGTTGCCAGTCTCTTTAACGAAGGACTAGCCCATTCCATTTCTTCTATTTTTTCCAAAATCTTATTTTTTTTGATAAACAGTAAAGCAGAGTCTAAGTCATCGAAAATTTTAGGACCATCAGGAAGGAAGATTTTAAGCTTGGCAGGAAACAGAAGGTATGTTTTAAACTGTGCTTTTTTAAGCTCCCTTATTAGTGGCAGAAAAACTTTTCTTTTAGCTAATACCATGGAAGAATAGTCATTGTCAAAATGCACAGTTGTTTCATTAATCTTAACAGGAGCTTTAGCCCAGGCAGATTTAAGAACTATCTCTTTATCAAAAGATGATAGAAATCTAACTATAACTGATCTAGGATAGTTTTTGTTAGAGTTAGTATTAGCTATAGATCTATGTGCTCTTTCGATACCAAAAGAGAATGCTTCTGGTAAATCTAAAGTTTTAGGGAGCCATGTTGTTAAAAAGAAGTAATATTGTTACCTTCAATATTTTCTGGCAGTCCAAAATCCTAATGTTATTGCGACTAGATCTATTTTCCAGGTCATCCAGCTTTGTTTGTAAATGTGTATTTTGTTTCAGCAGAAACGCAATGTTGATTTCCTCTTCTTGTATTCTATTTTCCATGTCATTCATAGCTTCTTCTATGCCTGTCATCTGGATCTTCTGTTGTTGCAGGTCCATATGTAACAAGTCTATTTGTTTTGTAGTTTTTCTATGAAAGTGTCTATTTTAGTATCCATTTTATCCATCTTAGCAGTAAGTTGCTGGACTATAATTATCAGAGACTGAAGTTCTTTCTTGATGCTGGAGTCTTGAGAATTTGTCTTACTGGAACTCATTTCAGACTGATAAACTGACAGGAAAATTTCCAAAGTAATTTCTGACAGGAATATTATTAAGATTTCCTTTCTTTTTTAGATATAGTTCAAGAACTATATAAAACAAACATATTTAGAAAGAAAATTACTTCAAGAATTAATTTTTTAAGTAATTAATTCCTGTCAATGTAATGAAATTGGTGGAGCTGAAGAAATCTGCTGCTATCCTGTGTTCATCCTTGGCCACGCCCCCCTATCAGTAGATTTCTGAGGGTAGAACTGTATGCTTAGAATTTGCCTTGTAGAATTCTACATGTAGACTTCTATCTGCAGAATTCTATGTTTTGAATTCTAACTGCAGAATTATAGTTTAGAATTCTGTGTCAAGAAATATACCCATGACATTCTGTATTTTGACTATAAAATTTTATGTGTAGAATTGTATCTGTAGAATTGTGTATTCAGTAATTTCTCTATAGATATCTGTATTCAGAATTTTAATGTAGAATTTTATCTGCACAAATCTATATTAGAATTATGTGGTTGAAATTTTGTCTGCAGCATAGTATGTTTAGAATTCTGTTTGTAGTATTCAATGAATATTTTATATGTAGAATACTATCTTATAGGTTCATAGGAGATTATTAGGCTAATGGCTTAAGAGCCCTTACAAGCCTAGCCAATATAACTTGATTTTACCCAATATATGGTCCATAATGGCAAGTGGATGGCATGGATTAGTGCTTTGCCTTGAGTATCTTACAGATTTCCCCATTCATAAGGGGGAATAGGTGTTACCCCAGGTGTGAATTTGCAATTTCCCATCCATTGATCTAAACTACATTTAAAAAGGGCCAGTGAAGAGCTCTGCTTAATCTGAATAGGAAGTCTGATCCAAAGAAAGGCAATCTCTCAGAGGCGTATCTGATTCCCCATCCACTGATCCAAATCTGTCTCTAAATTTAAATCCCTAGATCAGGAGATCCTTATGCTATTTGACTTGAGGATATGCAGTGGGTCCATCATGGCTATCATGAAAGGAGATACTGCCAGCCTAGCTGTCTGGAACTTTGTAAATAATTGTGTGTCATTAGTGAATATCAACATGATTCATATGTTTGTGTTACAAATTTATTAAAACTGTATGTTATGTGTATATCAAACTGCTGGTACAGAAGTGCATGTTGTTTATGTATTTTCACAGGTAGATGCTAAATTCTACCAGCTGTATCAATGGGAGGTTTACCTGGGATAGAGTCAGATGACAAGAAGTGATTTCATCCTGCAAGCTATCCCAGCAGTAATATTTGCAATACTAATTTAAGAACTCTCTGTGAGAGACTGAGTATCTTGTATTTTTCTTTGACCTGACAATATCAGCTGGAAGATCCACTTACCATATCTGCATTGCTTGCTTTATAAGTAAGTTAAGTAGGATATAGTAATTCTCTAGGTATAGTCAGGAATATACCAAAGCTTAATTTAGATGTTTTTCATTATTTATTTAAGAGTGTCCTGCAATGTTATTTTAAATACTTATTGTGATTTTGAACTCTGATGTTACTGTGATTATATACTAAGCATTTTCTTGTTCTTTTATTATTTATTATTAAATATATTTAAACCTTTTATTGTGGCTGATATTTGATATTGAGGCAAGATTACATTGGTTTGGACATGTGCTGAGGAGGGATGCAGAGTATATTGGGAAAAAGATGCTAAGGATGAAGCTGCCAGGAAACAGGAAAAGAGGGAGGCCTAAGATAAGGTTTATGGATGTGGTGAGAGAGGACATGCAGGTGGTTGGTGTGACAGAGCAAGATGCAGAAGACAGGAAGAAATGGAAACAGTTGATCTGCTGTGGCAACCCGTAAGAGGAGCAGCCAAAAGAAGAAGAAGAAGAAGAAGAAGAAGAAGAAGAAGAAGAAGATTGTGGCTGATATTTGTGAGACATATTTAAGTTTTGGGAGTACTTGCATATTTATTTGGTGACACTGTGAGCCACTCCTAATAGCCTTGCTCTTGGTCAAGCTACAATTTGTATCAATAGTAACATTACACACTAAGATGGACACCCTTTGTTAAGGGCCATAAAGTAGCTGATAAGGACATGGCTGGTGGCAGTGATAACTACCTTATAGTTTGGGCAGAAGGGTCATAGCTAGTAAAGCTGTGCCAGCCTTTCCCAGGTGTGTGTGTGTATGTGTGTGTGTGTGTGTGTGTGTGTGTGTATGTGTAAATCAAACTTCAAAGTGTGTGTGTGTGTGTGTGTGTGTGTGTGTGTGTGTGTGTAAATCAAACTTCAAAGTGTGTGTGTGTGTGTGTGTGTGTGTGTGTGTGTGTGTGTGTGTGTGTGTGTGTGTCAGCTACTTGGGCAGGGACATGAAGCCCTGTTTGAACAGAGAGGGTGCTGGAGGTCTTGGCTTGGCCACTCAGCTGAGATCTCAACCCTGTAGCTGTGCCAGTGGGAAGGCTTACTGGGGATCTGATCTGGACTGACTGTGGTCTCTGTGTGCTCTTAAGGGAAATTGTAATTGATGCAGAGAGCTGCATCTGGAAATACTGTGTGCATACCTGTCATCCTTCCAGTGTACGTCCCCCACTGGTTCTAGTGGTGAGGATTAAGGGTCCTTTATTAGTGGTCCGGTGCTGGGGCATCACATATATTGGTGGCAGTGGTGGGATATCCACATCACATATTTTGCTTGGCATTGGTCGGATATCCACATATTAGGATTCAGTGGTGTGGATATTGAATTCCTGTAGCCTGTAAACAGTGGTCACTAAAGAAGGTGTTTGTACTCTCAATCAGCCACACAGTGAACATTCAGAGTTTCATGACACAACAGTTTTTTTTTTCTGTTAGCTTAGTTAGTCAGGGAGAGCAGGCAAGGATGTCAGCAGAGGAGTATGGCAAGCTGACAAGGAGCCAGTTGGCTGAGATGTGCCAAGAGAAAGGACTGGTGCATGCCAACCTGACTAAAGCAGAAATTATTGCAGCCTTAGTCAGAGCTGCATCAGAAACCAGCAACCAGGAGGACAATCAGACTGGCCTTGGGAATGCACAACTCTCAGAAAATGGACAATTCAACCATTCCACAGAGGACTTAAAAATCTATCTGAAGTTAAACAGACTTGAACTGGAGGCCAAGCATTTGGAAATAGAATCAGCAGAGAGACTGAGACTTCTGGAAGCTGAAGAAAATGAGAACTGAGGTGTTTGGAGTCTGAAGAAATGAAGAAACAAAAACAAATGGAATTAGAATCAGCAGAAAGACTGAGATGTCTGAAAGCTGAAGAAAATGAGAGGAAGAGGCAATATGACAAAGAGATGCTGACTCTTCTCCAGGATCATGGAGGTAATGGGAAAGGAAGTATCCAAACCCCAGAAGCAACAAAGGTCTGGAAATTTCTTCCATAATTTACAGAGGGTGATAATTTTGATATTTTCATTCATATGTTTGAAAGGGTATGTAAACAGTATAATGCTGACCAAGGGCTCTGGGTATGGTTCCTGACACCCTTACTCCTTGGTAAAGCTGTGACTGGTATTTCTAAATTGTCTGATACGGATTGCTTAAATTATAATACTGTTAAGAATTGTTTATTTATTTATTTATTTGTCATTTGTTTACTGGGGTGGTCTGGCTAGGTCTACAGAACCCATTTTCAGCAGAGCCCTGGGGAGAAAAGCTCCACATACAGTACAATACAAATAAAGTATAATCCAATACAATAAAGGTTACATTAGAAATAGTCTTCTTTTGGCTTTTCCCGGTTAGGGGACCACACAGCAGAACTCTGGTCCGCTAATGATTGGCAGTGGATTTTTATAGTGCCGAGTTGCCAGCCCAACGCCCAACCTTCAAAAAAGGCACACCCATTCATGCACGCACCTACCTGCATATCATTAGACATCATTCAACTGCGGGGAGGACATGCAGACTCCACACAGAAGATGGTCCAGATGAGAATCGAATAGGAGAACCTCTTGCTGTGAGGCGACAATGCTAACTGCTGCACCACCACGGCCACAAAGATTACATTAGAAATACTATACAAAAATAAGTTGAAAGAAGCAAACTGCTACAAGATGTAATATATTACTGCACATATAAACAATTGTATACAGTTAAAACATTACAGACGCTAATAATCACTCATTATACATTATGTAGAAATAGCAGCCAGAAAGTTAGTGATGCAGACATATAGTGAGAGAGAGTTAAGAAGAATAGAAGCAATAAAGCCTTAGCAGTAGCTTAAGGATATGGTATACAAGCAAAGAAGGAGTTAGAAGAGCTTTAGGATCTTGCAATCTGTGAGGGATTGAAATGTGAGAGAAGTGGAAGACCAGAGCATTAGGCAGGCTTTATGCAGGAGCAGAGCCATGTATTTTTGAGATGATTTTTTAAAGAGGTTTTGAAATGGGTTAGGCCAGGCATAAACCTGGTAGCTAGAAGTAGTGAATTCCAATGTATAGAGACAGAGTATGAATACAGAGAGTGACCAGGTTTTCTTGTAGGTTTTGAGATAACTAAGAGATTTTTGTCTCCTGATAATAGGGATTGATTTGATGTGTAAGATGTGACTAGATTGGCTAGTGCAGGGCAGGCAGTAGGCTTGAAAATAAGGTTGTGCAAGGTGGATAGCTGAATAAAGGCAAGTTGATTGGGGAGTTCAAGCCAGTTTAATTTTAGGAGTGGTTTACAGTGGTGTGTGTGATATTTAGAGTTTATGGCAAACTTTGCAACTTTGTTGTAGCACTGTTCCAACTTGCTTAGGGTAGAACTTTGTAAGTTAGCTAAGATAGGGGCACCATAAAGAAGAGAGGGAAGTAAACATGGTTTTGTAAGGGTAGTTTGGCTGCAGTAAAGAAAAGTTTGTTCCTATATAAGAGCCCCAGTTTTTGATGAGTTTTCTTTATATTTTGCTGTATATGGGGGTCAAATGAAAGTTTATTGTCAATGATAACAACTAGAAGTTTGGTTTCCTGCACTATCTCTATGGCAGTGTTGTCAGATGCAAGGATGTTGAAATGATCAGTGACAATGGAACGAAAGAGTACTAGTTTTGTCTTCTTTGGATTAAGAAAGAGTTGGGCATTTCTTAACCAGGATTCAGCTGCTGTAAAGTTTATTAGAGTATTCTAAGGTAACACCTGAAACTTATAGAAAAAAGTTTTGTGAGCATAGACGCAAGGCAGATAAATGTATGTGTGAATATACTGCTGAGTTAAGCACTTATTTTCATAGCTGGGTGAGTGGGTGTCAGGTCACCACTTTTGATGGGCTGGAAGACCTTTTGGTGAGGGAACAAGCACTTAGCACTTTGCCTGAGAACATTAGAATCTGGTTAGCGGATAGAGAATGTAACACAGCAGATGAATTGGGGAAAAACGGAGATCTATATGTAGCAAGCAGGGCATCACTGCACAGGAAAGGGATACCCAGTGCTAGTCATGGGTTTAAGGGATCCCCTGGTGGGCATCCTAAACTGCCCAACAGAGTCTGCCAGTAGTAGAGGAAGCCACTAGTCCAGGTGCATGTCCAGGACCAAGGCTTAAATGTTTAAATGCAACCACTGGGGCCATGTAGCATATAGATGTCCATGGAGGCAAGGTGGGGAATTAACAGTGGGATAGCCAGTAAACGGAATGACAGAATGCCAGCAGTAAGTTGTCTGGACACAACAAGGGTATCAAACTATGACAAGAGGTTATATTCTATCTTAGTAGATGGAAAACATGCCACTGCTAAGAGAGACACAACATCTGACCTAACCATTGTGAAGCCTGCAATGGTTAAAGAGGAGCACTACTTGCTTGGGCAGTCTACTTCAGTCAGAGCTTTAGGAGGACCCCATTCCAAATACCTTTGGGTAGGGTTCACCTTGACTGGGAAGATGGAAAAGGAAGCAAGCAAGTAGGTGTGTTTGAGGATATCACTGCAGATTTTCTGATAGGGAATGAGTTTGATAATGCAGTACCTTTTGTGCATGCAGTTACATACAGTCAGGCTTGGAAACAAGCATGTGGGTCTGTTAGCCTGGGGGGGACCCAGTCAGACCATAGATTTCAAGCCAGGATTGGTATGGTGGTTACTTCAGAGAGGGAACTACCCTGTAGCAGTGAGACTGAAGGTGAGCCACAGCTTCTTGTGGGTACTGATGTTCCCTTGGACAGAGTGACTGCAAGGGCAGAGGTGAGTAGTAGTACCCAGGCTGACAGTGAGGCACCTCCATCAGAGAATACCAGACTTCCTGTGGAAGGGGAGCTGGGAAGGGTTACAAAGAGAGACTTGAGACAGGCTCAGCTCTCAGACCCCACATTACAAGGCCTGATGGAGGAAGCTAGTGAGGCACCTGGTTCTCAAGCAAAGGGAGAATCTGTATACAGGGACAAAGGGTAACTGTATAGAGAGTGGACCCCTGAGGGAAGGCTAAAGGGTGAGTGAATACGGCAGTTGACAGTGCCCAGAACCTACCATCTGGCACTTCTAGCCATAGCCCAGGATATTCCCTTTGCAGGTCATATGGGCATAAAGCATACCAAGAGACTTATTATGCAGAAGTTTATTGGCCTGGGATTTCCAGAGATGAAACAGGGTACTGCAGGACCTGTGAACAGTGCCAAATGTAGGCAAGGCAGGAGACAAGGTGAAAGCTCCTTTGATGCCTTTGCCTGTGATTGAGGAACCATTTCAGAGAGTAGCTATGGATATTGTGGGGCCTCTGAGTACCCCAAGTTTCACAGGGAAGAAGTATATCCTAGTGGCAGTAGATTATGCTACCAAATATCTTGAGGCAGTGGCACTGTCCTCCAATGAAGCAGAAAAGGTGGCAAATGCATTGTAAGAGATTGCCAGCAGGGTAGGTTTCCCAGAAGAAATAATGATTGACAGAGGTGCCAATTTCATGTCAGACCTGCTGACTTGTCTGTGGCAGCACTGTGAGGTGAAGCACCTAAAGAACACCCCCTACCATCCCCATATTAATGGTCTTGTTGAGAGGTTAAACTCTACACAAAAGACCATGCTACATGGATTTGCAGATCAGTTTAAGATGGAGAGGACAAATATTTGCCCCATCTGTTGTTTGCTTACAGAAAGGTGCCCCAGGAATCCACAAGTTTTTCACCCTTTGAGGTGCAGTATGGGCATAGGGTGATGGGACCTCTAGATATGATTCGTGATGAGTGGAGGGTGAGTGTGAATCCCACAAGGAGTCTGTTGTGGCATATGTCCTAAACTTCAGGACAAGGCTCAGGGAACTCATGGGCTTGGCCCAGGAGAACCTGGCAGAAGCCCAACAGCAGGAAAAAGGTCTGGTATGACAGGAATGCTTGAGTCAGAGAGTATGCAGTAGGACAGCAGGTTATGGTTCTCATTCCTGCCAGACACAACAAGCTGCAGGCAGCTAGGGAGGGACCCTTCAAAGTGGTAAAGAAGGTCAGTGATGTTAAGTACATGGTAGCCTGCTGGGCAGGAGGAAAGGGAACAAGCTGTACCATGTTACCATGATGAAACCATACCATGATAGGGAGGCCCTGGTACTAAGTATCTGCAGTACAAGGCAGGAAGAGAATATGATAGGACAGTGCAGCACTGTATGGGGTCAGCAATGCCAAGGCAGCTGGAATCTCAAGACAGGGAATGGGGTAATGTATTCCCAGATAGGTTCTACCCTCTCAAGCAATGCTTCTCAAGGGTCACTTGAAAAACTAGCTTGAGTCTTTGGGGGGGATGTCACACAAGAAGATACTGCCACCCCAGCTATCTGGAATTTTGTAAATAATTTTATCTCATTTGTGAATATCAACATGATTCATATGATTGTGTTACAAATATATTGGAAGTATATGTTATGTGTATATCAAACTGCTGGTACAGAAATGTTTGTTGAAAAATTGTTGTAAAGTACTGAGCTTTAAAATGTATCCACAGTGTACCCTATTGGAACAGAACAGAACAGAAATATACATACACTATTGTAACTATTTATATGTATATATTTTAACAGAGGGAACTAGAATACAGAAGGTTAACTTGCAAAACTTAAGAAAAATAGTTGAAATTTAATTACTTTATAGCCATACCATAAAAATGGATGTTATCTTTCAGTTTCAGTGTAGTAACAGACACAATGTCTAGACCAGAGGTTCACTGTATTGTCTTGGAAGTGTTTTTATTGCTTTATGACTTCCAGGATCTGCCTTAGATCTAAGAATAGTCCTTGTTTATGTATTTTCACAGGTAGATGATAAATGCTACCAGCTGCATCAATGGAGGTTTTACCTTGGATAGAGTCAGATGACAAGAAGTGATATCACTCTGCAAGCTATCCCAGCAGGAATATTTGAGATACTAAATTAAGAACTCTCTGTGAGAGACTGGATATTCTGTATTTTCCTTTGACCTGACAATATCAGCTGGAAGACCCACTCACCACATCTGCCTTGCTTGCTCTGTAAGTATGTTAACTAGGCTACAGTAATTCACTAGATATAGCCAGGAACAGGAAAAAGATTAATTTAGATGTTTTTTGTTTATTTATTTGAGACTGTCCTGCAGTTTTGTTTTAAATATTTCCTGTGATTTTGAACTCTGATGTTATTGTGATTATATACTGAGTATTTTGTTCTTCTTTTATTATTTATTATTAAATATATTTAAACCTTTTATTGTGGCTGATACCTGTGAAACATATTTAAGTTTTGGGGAGTACTTGCATATTTATTTGGTGACACTGTGGGTCACTCCTAATAGCCTTGCTTTTGGTCAAACTACCATTTGTATTGATAGTAACATTACACAGTAAGATTGGACACCCTTTGTTAAGACCCTTAAAGTAGCTGATAAGGATGTGGCTGGTGGCAGTGATAACTGCCTTATACTCTGGGAAGAAGGGGGGCATAGCTAGTAAACCTGTGCCAGCCTTTCCCAGGTTTGTGTGTGTGTGTGTGTGTGTGCGTGTGTGTGTGTGTGTGTGTGTGTGTGTGTGTGTGTGTGTGTGTGTGTGTGTGTGTGTGTGTGTGTGTGTGTGAGTGTGTGTGTGTGTGTGTGTATATACCAAACTTCAAAGTGTGTGTGTGTGTGTGTGTGTGTGTGTGTGTGTGTGTGTGTGTGTGTGTGTGTGTGACAGCTACTTGGTCAGGGACATGAAGCACTGGTTGGACAAAGAGGGTGCTGGAGGTCTTGGCTTGGCCACACAACTGAGATCTCAGTCTTATAGCTGTGCCAGTGAGGAGTCTTACTGGGGATCTGGAGAAACCAGCCCCAGATTGACTGTGGTCTCTGTATACTCTTATGGGAAATTGCACTTGATGCAGAGAGCTGCATCTGGAAATAGTGTGTGTGTACCTGCCATCCTCCTAATGTATGTACCCCACTGGTACTAGTGGTGAGGATTGAGGCTCCTTGATTACTGGTCCCATGCTGGGGTGTCACAAGGGCATACGTCACCCATCATCTGAAGGTTATCTGAAGAATTCAGAACTATATGAATAACTCTGTCTTCATAATTCTCTCTGTTCAAGTCTATGTTTGGATTTCTATTAGTAGAATTGTGTCTACAGAATTGTGTATACATATATATATATATATATATATATATATATATATAAATAACATTTTATTGTTGGAATTATTTCTTCAAATGTTGTGTTTAAAGCTCTTTCAGTGTTCCTTATACAATCTTGAGGAGAAATTGCATGAGCGTCAGTAACCTGCAAAAAAAAAAAAAAAAAAAAAAAAAAAGAAAAAAAAAAGAAATGCACAATGCTGAATGTTTTCTCCATAGAAAAAATCATCATTGCTGATGTGATTTCTAATTGTGCACTGGCAATGATTCATTTTAGGGAGATGTGTCCATTCTGGTTGGTGTGACCAAGGGGTTGGTATATATAAGTTCTGGGGGGGAGGGCACTTGCCTTTCTGCAAAAAAAAAAAAAAGTTTTTCCCCCTCTTGGTTTTCAGGCATATTTTTTTCATTCTTTTGAAGCAACTTTCAGGAAGCTGATGTTTCATAGTACAAACCTCTGAAAGTTCTTGGTGTTGGATTCTGTCAGCAGATTTCTGTGGTTATAATTATTCTTGTAGAATTATATTTACAATTATTGCTTGTTTAGAATTCCATTTGTAGAATTATTTATTTAGAATTCTACCAGCAGTATACTGTATTAGAATTATGTTTAGAATTCACATATAATTTTATGTTTAGAATTCTCTCCATCTTTGACTCTGTCTTTCTCTCTGTCTCTCTGTCTTGAAGTTCCCCTTCCCTGCAGTTTCTCTTTCAGACTGCATTGAATAGTGCTTGCTTCTGAAGGTGGGCCTCCACTTCATGAAGTCCCTAACCAGTGTGATTGCAAAAGGGAGCATGAGCTCCACATGCCTGTACTTTTTGAGTTTAACAGTCCAAGTATTTGTACTGGAATTTTGTCTTTAGAATGTTATCTATATAATTATATTTAGTGAATTCTGTGTTTAGAATTTTTTTCTGCAAAAATCTTAGTTTGAATTCTATGTTCAAAACTCTGCAGAATTCTCTTTGTAGAATTCTATCCATTGAGTTTTGTGCTTATAATTTTGCTTGTAGTATTCTCTGTTTAGAATTCAGTGCCTAGAATTTTATATGTAGAATGCTGCCTGTAGGATTCTATTAGTAGACTTCTGTTTTCAGAATTTTGTTTGTATAATTCCAAGTATGGAATTCAATCTGTAGAATTCTGTTTGCAGAACTGTAAGTGATGAGATTTTTGGGTAGAACTGAATGTGTGGAGTTTTCTGCTTAAGAGTTTTATGTGTACAATTTTATCTGTAGAAGCTTTGTTCATGTCTTGTTTGTTTTTACATAATTAATGTGCCATGCTTGGTTAAGGAACTTAATACCATGAATTCAGTACCACAATTTAATTACAGTGGAACAAATATGCTGTGTATGGTTTGCCTTTCAAACATTGTCAGCTTGAATGGGAAAAGGCAGGCCATACGACTAACACTGCAATGATTAACAACACAACATGTTTAGGTCTCTTAGCATTAATGAGTTGATTGGGGTGGGGAACATTATCTATTTATTTATTATTTTATTTATTTATTTCACATTTGTTAACTGAGTTAGTCCAAATGAGTTTGTAAACAAACCCATTTTCAGTGGAGATCCAAGGCGAAAAGCCACAGCAAGCATAAGTAAAAATAAAGTGACAATATACAAATATTAAATAACAATCACAATACAAAATAATTGTAAAAAAAAAAAGGTTATTAACTATTTGCATTGCATTGATAGTAAGCAACCCATTTTCAGTGGAGACCCAAGGGGAAAGAGCCCCAGCAAACATAAGTAAAGATAAAGTGACAATTTACAAATATTAAATAACAATCACAATACAAAATAATTGTAAAAATAAAAGGTTATTAACTATTTGCATTGCATTGATAGTAAGCAACCCAGTTTTAGTGGAGACCCAAGGGGAAAGAGCCCCAGCAAACATAAGTAAAGATAAAGTGACAATATACAAATATTAAATAACAATCACAATACAAAATAATTGTAAAAAAAAAAGGTTATTAACTATTTGCATTGCATTGATAGCAAGCAACCCATTTTCAGTGGAGACCCAAGGGGAAAGAGCCCCAGCAAACATAAGTAAAGGTAAATATACAGGACAAAAACTATTAAAAACAACACTGTAAAAATTAATTATAAAGAGAAAAACAAAAGAAAAAAAACTATGAACATTAAGAGTCGCACTGATAGCAGTGGACTAAAATTTATTACATATGAGAGTACAAACAAAAAGATAACCGTTGTTCAAAAGGACAATGTATTGATAGGAAGTGAGGGGAAAAGATAAATAGTGTGGAGAATAGGAGGGGGAAGATAAAGGAGAGGGCTATAGTAGTACAAAGCTTAGCAGAAAGAAAATAATCACATGCTAACATAGTGTCTGTGTGTGTGCTAGTTTTTAACAGTATTTTAAAAATACATTGTTACAGCTCAGAGAAAAAATACTTGAGTTATACTTTGAAACATTTGCAGTACGAAAAGTTTTTTTTAACAGCTATTGGTAGTTGCTTTGTGGCAAGGAATAAATTGCTTCTATCCATTGGAAGTAGGTTTTACTGGCTGAGGTCCTGGCTAATTTTCTATAGGTTCTTTTGTCTTTGCTTAGATAAGCACCACTGAATGTTTGCCTGAGTGCTGTTTTAATTTAAAATGTTCAGAAGGCTGTGCAGAGAGCATATGTTCTGAGATTACTAATATTAGCATATTGAAATGATTCCTCCTAAAGAGCAGGAAAATACTTGATTTCAGTTGCCTAATAGTTTATACAGTTTAAGTGCTATTTTTTTAGTTTCACTACACTTTTTTACTATTTAGTTAAATAACAAGCTTGTTGAGTGTATACAGTCACAACAGTGTTAATGCATTTTTAAATATTTCTAATTCAGTATTGTGCCCTGCTTTTCCTAAAATCTGCTGTTGTTTTATATATTTTCCAACCAGTTTTGGTCAAGTGTTAGATTTCTAAGAGCCAGTAGTGACAGTTATATAACCAGAAATAGTTACTGTTTTCTGGGAGTAGACATTATTAGCTGAAGTCGTAGCTAATTTTTATTTTATCTTTAGTTTTCTCAGCTTGGATAAACAACAGTGAGTGTGACTTGTTTGCTGCCTTAGTTTAAAGAGTTCAGAAGGCTCCCAATCCCTCCTCACCACACACACTCCAGAGACCTCAATCTCATTACCGCAGTCAACAGAACATGCTGGAGGGGCAGGTTCATAACCCAGAGACTGACCATGCTTTGACATACATGTCAAACAAAGTACCTCACTGGCCCTCTTCAGGAGAAATCTTAATGAGTGGATGGGAAATAGAAAGTTAACCCCAGGAATCACTCCAGTGGCTGTACTTGATAGAGGCACTGGGAACTAACGTCGGGCGGCAAGATGCCAGGGCAATTCTACAGGCTAGGCTTGTAAAGGCTCCAGGGCTATTAGCCTAGTACACACCTATGAACATGTTCTGAAATTGGTAATTTTGATGTTTTAGGCTAATTAATTATCTAAAGAATAGGGGAGTACTTACTTTCATTTGCACTTATAGTTGCCTAGTGATTTATATACAGTTCTTTTATTCAGTTTTACTGTTTGGTTAAATATCTACTTGTTATGGATTTATAGTTACCTGACTGTTACTGCATTGCCAACATTTTTTTGGTATATGATTCAATGTTATCATCTGTTTTTCCTAAATTTTTCTTCTGTTTTAAGTTGTCTAGCTAGGTTTGGTCAAGCTTTCTAAGAGTCCGGAGTAACTGTTCTCTGGCTCGGACTGCATTTATACCATCTTCTGGAAGTAATCATTATCGGCTGAGATCCTAGTTAATTTTTTGTTGTTTTTTTAATTTTCTGTGAGTGGATATACAGTGCTGAATACTGCTTTGTGCAGAACTGTGTAACCATGTACTTGATAGATGTAGGCTCTTCCAGTTTCAAATTCACTACAATCAGAGTCATTATCATACTCAGTAAGAGACAAGCTGTATTCACAAACTATGTACTGAATTAGATCTGTGCCCAGTACCCTCTTAGAAAACTGGTTAATTGCCTGTATTCATATTATTGTTATTACTTTTATCTCCCTTTGCAGTACAAATATGAGTTATCCATTAATAAGTATTTTAAATCACATTCCCTTAATATCAGAAATATTTTATTGAACTACTCTCTTTTCCAACATGTTTTAGAAATCAAATAATATTCATTTTTTACTGTATTCTTGAACTAAAATGAAAGGTCAGCTAGTTTGCCCCCCTCATTTACCAGCCTCATAGCACTTGGTACACTCAGGCAGGGTAAAAACTGCTTGATGCTTACAGAAGATGAAGTATTTCTTAGCTTGTCACTATCTGCATGTGAGAGAAGCAAATATTTAACCAACATGGAGGTCTTCTTATCACAAACAAACACAGCCAATCAGCAACATGCACCACCACCGCATTCCTCAGAAACACACAGCAAGCTAATATACACTGCTGCTGTTTAAAAAAATCCCTGCCAAAACCTTCAAGACTCAGTTAATCTAGGGCTCAATATAAATCAAGCACAATAACATGCATTGCTATTATTTTAGCCAGATTTGGAACAGGAACAGATCCATGTCTTGGTTAAGAATTATTTTAATGCATGTTTGCAGGGTTGGCTGTGATTTTAATAGGAAGGTCATTCCAGAGTTTGGCAAAGGAGTAGGAGTATAAGCTTTTTCCAGCAGATGTAAGGGGTTTATGAAGTGAAAGGAGTTGTTTGTCTTCTGACTGTAAGGATCTCATGGGAGTCACACCAGTCAATTGCCCAGATTTCAGCAGAATGTCCAGATTTTTACCTCATATCTTTGGTCTGGGCCTCATAAAATCTGTGGTTTTCTGGCAAATCACCTGGGTGATCTGAGGATTTAAGTCACTATATAATGACATACATTTGAGTTTCAGACTTCATATCCTTCAGATAAATGTATGCTAAGACAGATTCTGTTATTCTAGAAACTTTTAAAGTTTATAAAAGCAACATTTAAAATATGTCCCTATTTTGGGCCTTTGTCCCCCCATTATGTTAGGCTTTGTCCAGATTTCACGCACTAAGAGGTTGAGCGGTATGATGGGAGTATAATTGTGAAGAACAGTGTTAGATGCCAGGCAGGCAGTGAGTTTTTGGATAATGTTATGGGCAGCTGTAATTTGGAAGTAGCTAAGGTTTGGTGGCAGTTCAAGCCATTTAAGGGATTGTAGGAAAATACAGTGGTGAGTATAATGGGTAGAATTACTGGAAAATGTAGTTATTTTATAACAAGATTCAAGTTTGATTTTAAGTGAGCTTTGGAGGTTGGTGAGAATAGGAGCTTCATAAAGGATTGAAGGTAAAAGGTAGATATTGGCAAGGATGCATCTTGTGGATGTGTTTAGAAAATGTTTTTGTCTGTAAAACTTGCTCAGGGTCTGATGTGTCTTTTTAATATTATTTTGGTTATGGAGATCAAAATTTAACTTTTTATCATATGGAATGACTTCAATAGCTGTATTCTTTTGGGAGTGTATTTTAAAGACTGATTTGTCAATAGAACATGTTTTGGGGTTGAAGAGGAAGAGCTTGTTTTTTTGGGGGTGGGGGTTGAGTAAGAGTTGAGAGTTGGAGAAAGCTTTTTTGGATTTTTGTTGTAGGTTAGTACAAATGCATATTAAATTCGAGAGCTTTGACAACAGGCAGTGTGTAGATTGTTGATAAAAATATTAAATAGAAGGGGGTCAATAATAGAGCCCCATGGGACTCCAGCGATGTTTGTAATGCAGAGTGAGGTGGAGCATTGCCATTTTACAGATTGTTGTCTATTGGATAGAAAGCTGGAAAACCACTTGATGGTGGTGGAGGTGAGACCTCTGTTAATGTGTTGGTGTAGAGGTTTGGAATGGGAGATGGTGTCAAAAGTTTTTGAAAGGCCTATAAATAATGAAGAGACAAATTTACAAGGGTCTGTAGCACTATATCTAGTGTCCATAAAAAAGTAGAGCAATAGTAGTGCTATGTGATGGTCTATACCCATGTTGAGTGAAGGTATTTTGTTTTTGAGGAGGTAATTGAGGATTTGTTGATGGACACATTTCTCTAGCATTTCAGAAAGGCGGATAAGATGGCAATGGGATGAACGTTTGATACTTCAGTGGAGTGAATGTTAAATAAGTTTTTGTACAGTATAGGGCCATATGCTTCCATAAGGGATCTATTAATGCGGATGCTGACAGGGTAAGCTATAGCATTATTAGCAAGTTTGAAATATTCTTCTGGGATAAGTCTGCTGAGGTAGAACAGAGTTTGAGCTTGTATAAGAGGTTTTTTATATGGTATGTACAGACAGGTTGTAGTGCAAATTTGGGAGAATTTGTTAAGGGGTGATATGTGGACTTAGATCTAAAAGAAGATATATGGGAATTTAAGATGGTGTCTTGGGGAGAAAATGTTGTAGGAGAGATGTTAGGGGAAATAGATTGCAGGGCATATGATTACTGGAATTGTTTGTGGTTAGGTTAGCTATGCTATCGATGAAATAATTATTAAATATAGTCACAATCTGAAAAGGAGATTTATCGGGGTATGGATTCAGGTTGTTTTCGGTGCTAGGTTTAAGTACTGTGTTGATGGATGACCAGAATTTTTTGGTTTGTTTTTGTTCGTGTTTTAGAGATTGGTATAATCTTCAGTGGTGTTTTTTCACCTTATTCCTAAGATGCCTTTGCACATTTTAACTGGTTTTGTTTAAGCATACTTTCCATGCCATGGAGAATAGTTGATTTTAATTTTTTTTTTATTTTTTTTCCGAGAAAGGAAGCTAGGCTGTTAAGGATGTTTAGAAATATAGCATTTATATTATAGTATTGAAAAGGTTGACTGCATCATCGAGGGTTGAGATTAGTAGTGCAGAGCAGTTAATGGATTTTAATGCATTGCAAAGGAATTTTGGTTAAACTTGGTTAAGTTTCATGTTGTTTTATAATGATGTGTTTTGGAGATGTGGGAAGAGTTTCTATGCATATACGCAGGCAGATTGTCACTTAGTGTGCAAGGGAGGGTGCTAGCAATAATAAACTTACTTGGATCTGAGTCTAGAATCTAATATAATGTAATATGGTACTTTGGTTGTAATCAAGGGAGCCCGCAGGATTTTTTACAGGGGGGTGCAAACCCAAGCCCCGCCCACACAACCCCACCCCTCTTATGCCCCACCCACAAAACCTCACCTCCTCTGATGCCCCGCCCACACGGCCCTACCCCCACCCCCACCCACGCAGCCATTCCAGTGTCCCATTACTTGGCTATTTTTCCCCATTTGTCATAGACACTGTTCAAATCTTTCAGTGTGCATACTGTTTTATGCTTTATTTCTACAATGATGACAGATATTTGGATTTCATTTACAACTTTTATTTAAAATTTTATAGCACAAACACTGATAGACATTTACTAAACCTAAACAAAGCAATAGTCTTACAATGAAAAGAGGCTTAGCATTAAAACTTCTCTACCTTTGAAACCCACATTCACCAAAACATTGAAACCTGCATTCAAAGAAAATGCATCTGGCCAGTGGCAGCGTAAGTTTACCTTTGGGCTGTTTTCAAATCATAGGCTCCTTGCACGCATTTTTAGAACCATGCAAAAGTTATTTGATTCACCTTCCTGACTGTATTAATTATACTATATAATAACTGAATTATATCCCTTGTATAATACAGCACCACTTGTTAGAGTGTGTTTTAAATTTATAGTTCTGAACATTTTTCCTTTAAGCAATGAAGCAAATCATATGATATGAACCAGTAATGACAACCTGCCCAATTCAGAACATTTCAACCATAAAGGGCCACTCTACTCAAACTTCTGTCATACAATCCACCAATATCTATCAATATGCAGAATCTTCGCAGAAGTAAAACTCATCTGAATAATTCCACATTGAGATCTGAAACCAGTGAAGAAGTTGTTGCTAGAAAACAACTTTATATTTTAGTGTTTCATCTACAAATTCAATGCCTGCTGCCCTTGAAGAATAAATTGCCTACGTTATATTAAAAAAATGGTTAGCTGGTATATTGCAATAGGGAATGGGTGGCAAGCTGAAAAACAAGTTCATAGTTATTAGGCATCTCATCCAAAGGAGGACATACACCCCCTTAAAATACAAATCTATGTGTTGTAGGAGCAGAACCTATAGCTCTCTGTATCAAGATGCAAGTATGCTACCTGCTGTGCTGCTTTAAAAATTCTATCCCACAATAGTGATACCATTTGCTAAACAAAACAGTTGCACATTTTAAGCAGGCTTAGCATGAGCAGCAGTAAAACTCTCTTCCCTTGAAGCAAACAATTCCTTGAAAATGCACTTGAAAATAAATTTCACCTGCTAACTCTAGGACATTTCACTCTCTCTAACATACACCTCAACCTCTAAGTGCAAGAAATCTGGACAAAGCCTAAAATAAATAGGAGCAGATTATAAATATTGCTCTCATGAACTTAGAACATTGCTAGAATAACAGGATTTATGTTAGCATGCATTTTTCTAAAGGATATGACATCTAAAACTCAAACGTCTGTCATTATTTAGCAGCTTCAATGCTTTTTAGGAGGAATATGGGGAAAAAATCTGGACAGTCTCCAAAAACCTGGACAGCTGAGGGGTATACTTCCTCCTCCTTATACATACATACAGGCATGCACACACCATACCTCTCTGTTAACACAAAAAATCTAGACAAAGCCTGTTATAATGTTAGGGATAAAGGCCCCCAACTAGGGACACATTTGAAAGTCGCTAGAATAAAAGGATGTGTTAGAATAAATTTTCTGGATGATATGAAGTCTGAAACTGAAATGCATGTCATTATTAAACAACTATATTCAGATATAGTTGGTTGTCTTAGTACTCACCGTGGCTTGCATATTCTCCTCTCTTGAAAGGCCCACTCTGTTTAACTTGTGTATTATTTCCTCAGTCACTTCACCGTGGGTTGCAAGGCAGCTTTATCACTAGTGTGTGCATAAAATACAATGTCTTCAATGAGTCTTGCAAGAAATCACATGCAGTCATCATGGCACAAAGGTTCTACTGAAGATGCTTCCAATTTTTCTCATACACGAACATGACAGAAGCCAGAAACAGCTGTTATTCCACAGATAGATGCAGCAGTAGCAAAACAAATTGCAGAGAACCAAAATAAATTGGAACCAATTGTATCTACCATTTACTGTGCAACCCTTGACATTCCTCTCTGTGGAAAAGAAGGCTCTGGTGGAAATTTGTGTTACTTGTTAAATTTTCGTTTTGCTACTGGTGACACAACACTGAAACAGCACAGTGAAACAGCTGCAGGAAATGTTTGGTACACATCCCATAGGGTGCAAAATGAGCTGTTGGCAGAATATGAAAATGTACTTCGAAAGGAGATTGTTTGTGCAGAAAACAGGGCAGTTGGATTTAGTGTACTGGCAGATGAAACTGCAGATATCTCAGACATTGAGCAGTTGTCATTAGGCATTTGGTTTTTTTATGACTGTATCTGAGAAGAGTTTGCGTTTTTTGTTCCCATTGTTGTGAGAGATGCACAGTCTATCAAATGTCATTGTCAGTGAATGCATAAAGTGCGGTCTGGAAAAATTACTCAGACAAGGCTATGATGGCTGCTCCATAATGGCTAGCATCCAAAATGGTGGTCAGGCAAAGATTTGTGAAAAGTATCCAAAAACAGCCTTTATCCACTGTGAATCTCACAGACTAAACCTTGTAGTCAATGATCTGAATGAGACATGATGGACCGAGAAATATAAATCCATTCGTGTGTTTAGTCAGAACTTTCAGAAAATATTTGACTACCTGGCTGATCTTCAGAAGAGCACTGCTGGTGAAACCAGACAAAATGGCACATATGTTACTCAACGCTTGCTCTTCATGCACGTTTGTGATTTCTCTCTTCATTATTGCAAATCACTCATCAGTTCTTGAGCCTGTTGCCCAGATGTTTCAGTCTGTTCAACTTGTATAGTAAAGGTTCAAGAACACATCAACAGACTCACTGAAATATTCAAGGAGCACCACAACCATGCTGAAGAGCACTTTAGGAATGACATTCTCAGTAAGGCAAGATCACTAGCAGATAATCTTGGTATTGAGTTAAAGTTGCCAAGGATTTGCAGTCGACAAACACACCAAGCAAACACAGTAGGCGTGGATTTTGAGAGTTTATTACAGAACGAGTATTTATATTCCCTATTTTGACTCATTAGTTTCTTCACTGACGTCTTGCTTTTCCAGCAGTAACACTGCTCAGTTCAACTTATTTTATCTGCAGCCTAAAATGATGCAAAACCTACAACGTGAAGAATTCTGAAAACGAATTGCCATCAGTAATGAACTATACCATATTGCCACTATATCTGAATGCTCACTTCTTGTCTGCTGCATTGGCTTTGAAGTTATAAGACAGCCTAAAGAATCAAATGGGCTACTACTACCTTTGCAGTCAATATCTTGCAGACCTTCTATCAATGATGTTACTGAACAAAAAAACAAAAATAAAAGTGTCAGGTATGGGATTAAAAAAAAACATTTTCTGATGTGTTTCAGCTACACCAATGATTAACATGTGCATCATGCTAACCTGGACAACAACAAAATATAAATACATAAAACTATTTGATTTTTGCATTTGTACATGTTTATTCAAGGAAAACTTAATACTGCAGTAAGCACACCTCTCAATTGTACAGATTTTCACAGAATGTCCAGATTTTTGCCTCATATTTTTTGTGTGTTCCTCCTAAAATCTGTACTTTTCTGGCAAATAGCTGAGGGTTGAAGTCATTAAATTATGATAAACATTTGAGTTTAAGACTCCACATCCTTCAGAAATGTCATGCTAATGCAAAATCTATTATTCTATCAACTTTGTAAGTTTGTAAGAGCAATATTTAAAATCTGTCCCTACTTGTTTCTCTATCGTTTTAGGCTTTGTCCAGATTTTTTGCTCTAAGAGGTTGAGAGTGAGGTATGAATTCTGGATAGGAATATGTGCTTTATGCACAGTCTTCAAGTTTCCCTTAAAATGTCAATGAACCTCACATGATCTTGTCTATATTCTCCTGATTTGACAATCTGGCTAGTGTTTTTTAGTTTTTCCTTTCTTGTCTTACCTTTAGTACATCTTCAACATTATCTGTACTAAACAAACTGTATGAACAATCATATGTTACTACCTACTATACTTTTAATTATATTTCTAAACCACTATGCTTATGTAAATATCTTCTGCAATCACATATCTGCTATATTTTATAACTGTGTACACCACAACGCTCATGTAAATATCTTATGTATAGTATGTTAGCAATTGTTCTGGAGCTTTTCTCCCTGGGCCTCTGCTGAAAATGGACAGCTTTGTCCAGTCGGACCTCCCTGGCAAACATATGTAAAATAAAAACAAATCTGACCTTTATGTGGATTCAAAAAAAAAAAAAAAAGTACATCATGTAACAGAAACCAAACAATGGCTCTCTGTGAATTTACTATACTATTCTGTAACTGAATACACATTGCTTAATGTTAACTGATAAAAAAATTAAATAAAAATACAGTATGACAGGGGAAAAAGATAATGCTTTATGATATGTAAACTGCTCATAAATTGTCACAATCCTTGAAGTGTATAAAACACCTCCTTCTAACCTTTAGACTCCAGAAAAACAGCTTTTCTCGATACGCAGCAATAAAGAATCAAGAATATAATAAAAATGCATACACACCAGAACATAACAGTTAAACATACTGTGCATGTCTCTCTGCATATCTGTAAATTAGTAGGTCATGTCTTTTTAAACCTGTAGTAAATGTTATGCTCTCCATGACAAAGTTATGTATATAGTTCTTTGCATACTCTCACCTTAGTGAACTGCTTGCAGAAGAAGACAATGTTAATCCATCCTGACTGCGACCAGTACAACACTTCATTAAAATATCTATTAATCTACTAAGAAAACAGATTATCCTGACTGGGAACAACACAACAGTTCATTAAAATATGTATTAATCTACTAAGAAAACAGATTTCTGCCTCAAAGTAAGAAGTAATTAAAAACAGTTAACAACAACAACTCTCCACTTTGGTCTGACATCCTGTAATTTGTAATGCTAGCCACTCTCAAAAAAATATATGTTTGGGACTTCCTTATCAATTAAGGTAGAATGAAATCACCAGCAAAAATCATCACTTCTTGAAGATATGACAACAATGCAAACAGCACAACATAATTATATTGATAAATACTGCAAAATATTTTATTTGCCATTTCCTATTTAACCAACTGCATATGGGGAGAAGTTGGAACACAAAGGTGAAGCAATCAATACCTTTATTTGGCCAAGATGGATTTTACAATGCACCTACAGGAGCTTCACCTTCAACAGGGTCAGGCAACAGCTACTAAATAAACAAAACCCTACGTTTAATAAAATAAACATATCTAATTAGTCACATTTCATATTTTGAAAGTTTACTATTCCAAATACTAACCCATCTCTAAACTTGAGTGCAGCGTCATATTCTAAGAAATATATATAAAAAATATTTATTCAGAAAGAGTAACAACCTGTAAAACTTAACCAGCAGCCAATGTCTTGTCACATCAGGACAAAGTCCAATAAAAAGTGTTCCAAATTTCAAACCAAATTATTTATATGTAGCACAACTGAAGTTATGGAAACTCCCAATCCCACAGTGTCTGAAAACTTACATACTTTAAATAAAAAATACTAGTAACTACATGTAAACATTTGAAATATGCACAGATAGAAAACAGTAGCACAACTCAATCTGGTGCAGGCTTGTATTTCAGCAGACCGCAAAAAGTTCAGGTGTACATCAAATCACTCCAGCTGAAACTAATTGTTAACAGTTGTGGCACAGTTCTCTAACAAGGGGTGGACGCAGGAGCAGAGCAGAAGTACTACATATTACTACAGAAATAATGGGTGACGTCTGACAGGCCAAAATTAAATCAGACTCTAGCAGTTATACCTTCAGTAAGGCCACCTCCCGGCAGGCACTAGTTAACATGGATGCCGATACCACTCTACCCCTAATGGCCGATAGCAGCCCCATAAAAAACGTAAAACTGACAGTATCGTTCCCTCGCAACATGCACCAAAAATGTGCAACAGGCAACTAGGACACAACTATGTTCTAGTTTCAATTGTTAAAACATATACATTTACACAATTACAATAGTTTACATACATTTCTATTCTAAGTTGGCAGGGCATGCTGTGGTTACATTTTAGCTCAGTACTTTACACCTTGACACACACTTCTGTATGAATCATATCAATATTCACAAATGACAGAATTTTTTACAAAATTCCAGATATCTGGGCTGTCAGTATTTCCTTTTGTGACTGCATATTTTCCCCTTTCTCCAATTTTATGCAAACCTCAGATTATGCATCTGAATCCTATATAGAATAAATCTGTGCAGCAGAAGATAGAGTGTTTGAGACAAAAGTCCCATCAAACAATAAGAATTCAAGGACAGATTGTTATCAAACCTGGTTTAATCACTAGCTTTGAACATAGTCCTTGATCACCCTGTCCTAATTTTTCATTAAGACACTATGCCATCATGCAACTGTAACTACTGCTTGTGACATCCAGACTAGTGTCTACTTGTTACCAAGTCAATGTTTTCCAGGTATATGACAGGGCCAGAACTGTACATATCTAGTTTTGCATTGAATCTCCTATTTATAATGACCGAAACAGACCCAATTTGCAAGACTGGCTTTGTTTGAATGATATCCTTTATATCCTCAGTGGACAGAACTAATCCTTTTACCAAACACCTTCCCCTTCAGTTTTACCCAACTGCAGATATTAAGTTGCACAGTATAAACTTGCTGAGAACTTATACTTTATGCAGTTTAATTTCAGTGTCATTTTCCAATCAGAAGGACTGCAAAGGTTCATCAGTTATGATAGAGCCACAATTAATCCCAACAGAACTGCTAAGACTGTATATTGTAAGGAAACACCATTTTGTCTCCTTCATGCTATTCAGTACAGTTTTCTGTTACTTCCCAGTCTGTCTATACATTCCTATCAAACTTGATGTCGCTTCCACTCAAAGACTGTTATTTACTTCAGTTTTTTTCATGAATGCATTATAAGTGTGTACATTTAATTTTCCCATTTGCTGGCTACTTTCTCTTCTTTTTATTCCAAACAAGACTAAAGTATACTCGATGATTTATCCAAACAAAATCTGCTCATCTGCTGAATAACGTATTTCCTTTACTAATATAGTTTCAGCATGTCACACCATCAGCATCTATCACTTGCCCAACAACTATAATACAATATACAAATCTTATGAAGGCACAATGTATGCATTGCCTTGCTTACACGACATACAGTTACTTACAAAGTCATATCAATAAAAAAGTAGTAGACTGGAGAAAGATGTTTGTTTAGCTTAAGATATGAGGAATGACATTCAAATCTTTACTGTAATGTCTAAATATCAACACAATACTATCTACTTGCAAACAGCAACCTACGGTTTTACAGAAAAGAGGAAAATCCCAGGATGCAAAAAACTCCATTACCAGCCTCAGTAAGAAGCGGAGATCCCTCATAAAATCCTTCAAAGCCAGTTATGAAAATAAAATCGCCAAAGATTCCAAAGACAACCACAAGGCATTCTATAACTATGTCAAGAATCTAAATGGCAATGTTCAGATCTGCACTGAGCTACAACAGAATGGCATTAAATATACTGATCTCAAGGATATTGCAAATATCCTGGCAGATCAAATCAGTGCCAACTTCACCCCCCTCTCACCCCCTAAACGACCCATCTCAATACTGGAAGATTTCCAAAGTCTGGTAATAACGGCCACACAGGTAAAAAATGCACTCTCCAAAGCTAAGAATACAGCATCCATGGGACCAGATGACATCCCGGGCTGTGTATTACATGAACTACAAAATGAACTGGCACCTCACCTAAGTGTCATGTTTAATCATAGTCTCACCTCAGGCTTCATGCCCACTGAGTGGCACACAGCTACAGTTATCCCACTCCACAAGGGGGGGATCCACTTTGGATCCCAGGGAACTACCACCCCATCAGTCTGACGAGCCTGATCTGCAAGGCCATGGAACATATTATCATGGAACTTATAAACAAACACATTGGCAACCTTCAAACACTGGACCACCCAGTTTGGGTTTGTGAAGGGCCGATCTTGTCTCCTGAACCTGATTGACTTCTTCGAATCAGTCTCCAGAGCCGTGGACGAGGGTAAGGTGTATCTGGACCTCGCCAACGCTTATGACACCATCCCCCACTCTGGAATCATAGCTAGACTTACTAAGCTGGGCATTAATCCCTATGTCACTCGATGAGTTGCCACCTGGCTTACTGACAGAACCCAGATTGTAAAAGGAGCCTACTCCAAATCCAGCTCCAGACAAGTGACAAGTGGAGTACCTCAGGGTTCGGTGCTGGGACTGCTCTTATTTGGCATCTACTTCTCTAAAGTACAGGCCAACACTAAGGGACTCTGGCTAACAAAGTTCCCAGATGACTACAAACTCAGAGCCATTACTGAATCCCCAAATTATGTGGATACTCTACAAAAGGGCCTTACAGAAACAGATGCTTGGTGCCAGAGCCATGGGCTCAAGCTCAATGCCAAGAAATGTATGGTTATCCCCTTTGAGAAAAAGCATGTACCTGTGAATTATCACATAGGTGGTAGTACACTAAACACTGAAAGTGTGATAAGAGACTTAGGGACACAGGTGGACAGTGGTCTCACCTTCAATAACCACATCACCACAACAGTCAGGAAATCCTTTTATGTGGCACACTTCATCACTAAGGGCTTTTCATCCAGAAAAATGGAGGCCATTGTCCCACTGTACTCATCCCTCATTAGACCCATTATAGAATACAATGCCTCGTTTGGTATGTACCTCTCAAGACATCTGCAACAACTGGAAAGGCTGCAGAAATACCTCACTAAAAGAATCACAGGCCTAAAGCAGATGCCCTACGCTGACAGCCTTAAAAAAGTCCAGCTATACTCTGTCACATATCATCTACTCAAAGGCAATCTCTGCTTAGCCTACAAGGCCATGTCAAATCCCGAGCTGTTGGACATGCTGCACTTAAAGAAATCCCAATTCCTCAGAGCCACACGCTCCAGGGATCTAAACTGTGTCATCACAATAAACAAAACATGCTGGAGGGATAGATTCCTGACCCAGAGACCTCCAGACTCTGGAATAGACTGCCCATACATGTCAAGCACAGCGCCTCTTTGGCCGTCTTCAAAAGGAACCTTGATGATTGGATGGGAGAAAGGAAATTCACCTCGGGAATCACGTCAGTCACCCTGCTAGACAGGGGTCCAGGGAAGTAAATAGTGTGGAAAGAAATAGCCAGGGAATTGTTATGGCTAGTCTTGTATAGGTCCTAGGGCCGATAGCCTAGTACCAACCTATGAACTTATGTAATGTAAAATGATTCTGTTCAATGTTGTGGCAGAAAATGGACCTCTGTGGACCACTCCTACAAATAAATACACAATACATGAACCGCACACTTAAAACCATGCAAACTACATCTGAAAGGCTTTCAGATAGAAAATGAATAACTGGATGGATAAGATATAAACCTGCCAAGTTCCAAATGGAAAGAAGAATGCTAGAAATTAATGCATATTTCAGGAAAAATGTTGAAGTACAAGAAAAGGTTATGTCATAAGGCTGGCATGCAGGAAGATGAGAGTAATGCTAAGAATTTTTGTTTTTAAAAAAAGTGTTTGCCATGGAAAGATTCTCAGAAGTGTTGCAATGGGAGCAAAACCAATGTAGCATTCATATATGTATGGGCTAGACAGAAGAGTACCAAGAGTGTGCAGCTGCAACTGCTGCAAGTTGAACAGGCTGTTGAAATGCAGAAGTAAAACAAAGGAAGAGCACTTAAGTGGATATTATTTACTTATCTGCTGACATTTCTGTTTCTAAACACAGCTTAGTTAGTATACGCGGCACAGAAACAGGTAAGCAGCCATGTAAAATACTGTCAGTACACTCCGTTTGCAATGGGGTGTTATAATGTATGGGGTTACTCTCCAAAGTGGCAAGCAGTAGCTTGCTCCAGTATCTGTGACTGTAATGGCTAACAGTGAATCCCCCCATTCTGTCCCAGCTATTAACGAGCTGTCATTCTCAGTGTGCAATCAGAAATCAGAGCAAATGTAAGATTCTAAAGGGCATCTTTCCAGTGCTAGTACTAAGCTGACCAACAGCAAAATCTAAAAACAAGGTACGTCAAACCTCAACAGAATAGCCCATCTTTCTTGGTGGGAATATCCGGGATAAGATTTATAAATATACCTGCAGCAGAGCTAGTCACCTGGTGATGTGAACATTAACTGTAGGTGATGGTCACTGTTGACGTGATACCCCAACCCCATATACAAAATGGGAAAAAAGGCGGATGATGCAAGTGAACGTATAAAAAGAAAACAAATACATTATATAAATATATATATATATATATATATATATATATATATATATATATATATATATATATCACACACCCCTGTTACAATGCCAGGATGTTACAATATAAAAAAATGAGACCACAATAAATCGTTTCAAAGCTTTTCCCACCTTTAATGTGACCTATAACCTGTACAATTCAATTGCAAAAACAAACAAATATGTTAAGGGAAAAACTAAAAAAATGTACAATAAGCTGGTTGTATAAGTGTGCACACCCTTAAACTAATACTTAGTTGTTGTGCTGCGGTCAGAAAACATGCTACTTAAAATCTCATCTATTAAATATTGGGATCAGGTAAGGGGGGACAATAGTTGAACTTAATTGGCAGGAAGCAAAAAGGGTCTACAATTTAAGGGAAAGCTGGATATTGAACTATGAGGGCTTAATATTTGCTGAAAAGCATATTTACCCGGTGAATACTGCCTATAAATCTAATTAAGTAGATGTGTATAATCAGTCTAGAAGTGGAACTCACACTCCAAACAAGTTTATAAGTGACTTATATAGGTGTCTGGACCAAACAAATAAGAAAGCAATAAGAAATAGATAGGAAACAGGGAAGGAGTTAGGGGTTAACATGACTGAATAATTCTGGACGAGGGTTTGTACTTCAACTAGATTTGTCACTAAAAGAAGACTCAGGAAATTCACCTGGAAGTATCTATATAAATATTTTATGCACCAGGTAAAATTCAACATATGTACCCCATGAATAATTGATAGTGACAAAGATGTAATTCAGAGGAGGGGTTCTTGGCAGTATTTTTTAGGGTTATTGAGACCTGGAATTTTTCATGGGGCAGGAGAAGGAAATAGTAACAAAGATAATGTTGAGATATACACATTTAAAAAAGCAGTTTTTACTTGGTACAGATCTTGAATTAGAATTGACATGTTCTCATGGTTCTTAGGTATTCCTCATAACAGTAGCAAAGAATGCCGTAACAAAATAAACAAATTAAAAAAAAAAAGGAAAAAGAAGGAACACCCTGAAATCTGGTTGATAAAAAAGTGATTGCAGGAACTTACACAGCAGAAAAGAAGGGTTTAGAAGAGACAAGTTTTATTTTAAATGTATAAGAAAATAGAGGCGATGGATTCAGAAAGATATTCAGTGATGTAAAATACAATGGAGTGAGGATATGTGGAAATCCTAAGTCTAGGCAGTGGAAAAAGCTAGGTGCAAAGTAGTAGGTATGTTGGCCTGTCAAGTACCTGCTATCAGAATACAAGAAATAGTGAAGTTGCCATCCATATCTAATATGATGCTGATAATAGGTCAGCATTATTTTGATTTATATAACTGCTGTTTTTTGTACATACCAGTTTGTGAAAACTAATAAATTGTTCAGAATTGACTGGTGCTCCACACTGACAAACAAATTTAAATAAAATAAATTAAGAAAAATAGTTTTCATCATAAAAAAATCTTATATACATTGAGGGGAGAACCATAAAACAAACCCAGTCAAAAATGCAACATAACGTTTCATCAGTGCACATAAACTCTTTACACAATTCATTTCACTGTAGTTTTATTTTAGCACACTTCTAATACTCTTTAGATAGGATTTTTCCAAAACTGACCAGAAAACAACCAGCACTTAAAAGTATTTTCTCTTTCCATCATCTTTAACATACAGAATTAAACCCACTATTTTTGCCATGGAAAAATGACCCTCAGCCTCAGTATATAAACACATAACACTCACACACCTACCTCTCACTTCGTCCCAGCAATCTGAACGTCCTCTGGAATTCAAATTCCCAGCAGGCGCGAAAGACAAAGCCGTAAACCATGTCGCACAGATAAAACAGGTGTTTGTGACCTGTTTTCGTCTTCTGTGTCTGTGCGACTGGACGAGACACAAAGGGCGTTCTTAAAGAGGAACGCCCTTTAAAAAAAAACTTTTTTTTAAATTAAAATACTTTTAAAATACTTTTTTTTTTTAAATTAAAATATAATGAATTTCTCGGTCAGCCGTTTCCAGGGGGGTGCAAGTGCACCCCCTTGCACCTGCCTGCAGGTGCCCTTGGTTGTAATGTTTATCAGATCTAGTTGGTGTAGTAATGAGTTGGGGGAATCCAAAGATGTTTATAGTAGTAGGTGGGTGGTCTGATATTAGGTTATGCCAGTTTAAGTAATTCAGTGTTACTAAATTTTGGAATAGGCTGTGAGTGAAACTGTAATGTTTTGGTTAATACAATGCAATCTGACCAGCTTTTTTGTATATTTTATCTGCCCTGACTATGTTATAACCAGGAGGTAAAATTTCAGAGTTGATTATATTGAGTTTGAGCCATGTCACTATGGCTGCTAAAACAATAGGAGTTTGCTGTGTTATCTGGACATGGAATTCAGTAAATTTATTGGAAATGCTACAAAATTTAAGAGTGACAAAGATCAGCTTTTTAGTTTCGGTTATAGATGTTTGCAAAAGGAAAGGGCCTGGGTCTGGGTGGATGTCTCCTGACTGGGAGATAAGAGGAATGTGAGAAAAGTAGTATTTGGTGAGGATAGAGTTCTTTGTCAGGAAAGCTTGAATTTTAAGAACACTGGGGTTTGGAGTAGGTGCAGAGTAATTTGACTTTTGGACAGTTTAATAAGGTAATATTAAATAAGCTGGGTAAAGTATTGGAGTAACTAAATGCATGGATAAAAACGGGTTTGGAGTTTCTGATGATACTTTTGTTTGATTGTGTAATACCAAATGTTTTTCAAGATGTGCAACTTACAATGCAAATATTAAAGACAGTTTTCTTCAACGACATCTAAGGTTTTACCTAATGTAATGCAAAAGTTTGTAAGTTACTTGTTTTTTTTTAAGCATTATTTATATTTGGAAATATTGCTTAGTTTCATTATTACTATCAAACAACTAGCAATATTTCCTGTATAGTGTGATATAAATAGCATTTTCAGTGAATTGTCCTGTTTAACACCATACACCGCAATAAAACGTAGGTCTCTCAGTTATGAAGATATTAACGTAAATATGAAAATATGAATAATAAGTAGCAAACAAAGATACATTTCTGCACTGCAGGGCATCCTGGACTATCAGTCTTGGTGTCACTTTGTTGCTATCACCTTGCCTTTTCAAATAATGCCTATTGGCTGGTACACCACTTAGTTTAAAGAAGAAAGACCCAAAAAGTTCTAGATGTTCTTGTTAAGTCACCTTATGACCTCCAGACCCTCCATAATGAACTCTCCCGAGTAAACTCTTGTGCTAAAAATGTGTTCCATCTGAATGCTGAAAAGTGTAGTATCCTCACTTTTGGTAGACAGCCCCTTCCCTCATCATACTGTTTAGACAACTCACCTCCATAAAATGAAAATATAGTTAAGGACCTAGGTACTCGGGTTGGTAACTCACTCTTTTGACCATTATGTGACAGCAGTTTTTGGGAAATCCTTTTATTATCTGAGCTAATTCCCAAAGGAATGTCATCAAGGCCTAATTTTATTTATTTATTTTATTTATTTTACATTTATTTTACATTTGTTGACTGGGCTGGCCCAACTGGATACATGTCCATTTTCAGTGGAGGCCCGGGGAGAAAAGCTCCGCACTACAAAATAGTATTTACAAGACATAAGTACATTGTAAGTTTTAGCTATTATAGAGGCATTTCCTATTGTCATATTAGTAGGATGATTCTTACTGAATAGAGCTATGAATATAGGTACAAAGATGAATAAGAAGATGTAGCACAACATTGGTAGTATAGTAATACAGACAACAATGCACACTATTGAGCAATAAAGTCACACCAATATAGTTTGCTAGTAGGCTAAGTTAGCTAGAAAAACACAATACAGCAATCAAGTCTCTGATTGTAAACCAATACCAAAGTTAGTTGTAAAAGTCACCCATATGATGTTTGTTAGTAATTCAATTAGTTATTAAATAGTTCACTATTAATAGGTATATTGATATGCACACAATTATAAGTAAGAGGTAATTTTGCTTGTGCTGGTATGTAGAGAGGTGTCATCATATAAAGACTGGTATTTAGTCTGGATTAGCACAGGGGCATAACCAGTGAGATTTGAGGTATGTTTTAAGTTTGGTTTTAAATAGGGGAGCTGAGGAAATGGATGTAAGGTGATCTGGGAGGGAGTTCCATGTTTTTCCCACTGCGTTGGAGAACAGAGAGTCACCAGCCAGATTGTTGGTTTTATTTATTTGCACTAGTAATTTGTTTGATGAGCGTAGGATCTTTAGATTATCGTAGGGGAAGATTAGGTTGGTGAGTATGGGAGTCTTTAAAGGTTGGTATAGTATCTATTGGACTATTGTTAGTTGGTTCAGTAAAATTAGATTTGACAGTTCTAACCAGCCTAGTTGTTTAAGATTGTTGCAGTGATGGGTTCTGTAGGTTGAACCAGTTGCAAATCTTGCTATATTATTGTAGACGATGGAAAGTTTGTTCATATTGCTTTTGCATAGTTTAGTGTAGATAGGGGATGCGTATGTAAGGGTTGAGATTAAATGGGTACGGTCAATAGTGGACCTGGCTTTGGGGGTTAGAAAGGGTTTGATTCTGTAGAGGAAACCTAGTTTTTTGTTAATAGTTTTTATAGTGTTATTAATATGGGGCTCGAAGGAGAGGTTGTTATCAATTAGTACCCCAAGTAGTCTTGTGGTTAGTTCTGGAGATATTTCTGTACCATTAGTTGAGGTGACACTGAAGTATATTGGGGAAGTTCTGAGCTTGGGTGTGAATAATAGGATTTTGTTTTTTTTTTTGGATTGAGAATGAGGCAATGGTCAATGAGCCATTTCTCAACTATGTTAAATACGTTTTGTGTTAGAGACTGAAGTAGTGATTGCGTCTTGGCTGAGCATACTAATGTGGAATCATCTGCATACTGAATACAGGTTGCTTGAGGTATGACTGTGTGCAGGTCATTTGTGAAGATTGAAAAGAGGAGGGGACCGAGTATGGAGCCTTGAGGAACTCCGAGGGTTATTGGGAGGTGGGAAGATAGGCTATTCTGCCATAATACGGCTTGTTGCCTGTTTTGTAGGTAAGATTGAAACTACTGTATAGTGGGAGGAGCTAGTGACAAGTTTTTGAGAAAGTTTATGAGTAGCTGGTGGTTGACCATGTCAAAAGCTTTTGACAGATCAATAAAGAGAGCTGAGGATAGTGTATCGTTGTTACGATTTTTGTTGATGCAGTTGGTGAAGGATAACAGAGCAGAGGTGGTGCTGTGAGATGGTCTAAAGCCATGTTGACAGCTAGCTAGCAAGTTGTTTTCAAGTAAGTGTTTTAAGAGCTGCTTATGAATGCACCGCTCCATGATTTTTGCTAGGGGGGATAATATGGCGATGGGTCTGTAATTAGATAGATCACTGGAGTTGCCACCTTTGTGAAGGGGAATAATATGAGAAATTTTCCAGAGTGATGGGATGGTACCCTCAGAGATAGTTCTATTGATGAGAATAGTTATGAGGTAGGCTATAGCTTTAGCAGTTTTTTGAAGGTATTCTGCAGGTAGTAGGTCTGCAGCAAGAGTGGTGGGTTTTAGTTTTTGAATTAGGGTGCAGACAAGGGATGTGGGGACAGGTTGAAATTTGAATAGTGGTGGGTTGATAGTGTTATGAGAGGATGTAGGACCAGGTTGGAATAAAGGTAGTGATGGATTGTTAGTATTATGGGAAGAAGAAGTTGTTTTGGTTGACAACTGATTAGCAAGAGATTGAATGGTCTCTGTAAAAAAGGAAGTGAAGGAATTGGCAATTTGGTTGGGTGTATTGTCTTCCAAGTCATTGGGTGTGGGTGTGACTGAGCGGCCTGGGTGTATCAGTTTATTGATGCCAGCCCAGAATTTTTGCGGTTTATTTTGGTGGGTTTGTTGCAGATGACAGTAAAAGTTTCTTTTATCTGATAGAATGGCTTTTTTGGTTTCGTTTCTTATTTGTCTATACTTTACTTGATCTGTGGGGCATTTAGTGGTAAGCCATGTGGTCCTGAGTTTATTTTTTTGGAGGATCTTTTCTTTGGTGGTTTTGGTAAGCCATGGGGCTGGTTTTGATCTACATCTAATTGTCCGAGTAGGGGCATGGTAGTCCAGTGTGGTTAAGAATTTGGAATTAAAGTATTTGACTGCTTCTTCTAGTGGTAGGTGTTTAAGGGGTGACCAGTCACAGGCTATTAGTTCTTGTTGAAAGTTGTTGAGGTTAAAATTTTTGTTAGACCTAATACTCTTACAGATGGTTATGTTTGGATTTTCACTCTTATACCTGATTAGGAATGTGAGTGAGTGGTCGCTGAGGTCTTCAGTTTGTCTATTGCAATTTGTAAGGATCCAGTCTAGTGTGCTATCATTGTTATTAAGTTTATTAAATCTAGTGGGAGATGTGATGGTTTGAGTGAAACCATGTAGGTTGATATGGGTAGAAGGTTGCTCAGATATACATCTACTCCAGTTTATGTTAAGGTCGCCAAGTATTATTGTTTCTTGGGGGAAGGTGGTGGAAAGCCAGCTTAGGATAGTCTCTAAGGTGCTGATATTGTTGCCTGGAGGGAGATAGATACAGATAATATAAATAGCTTTCCATTTGTTAAGTAGAATTTTGGAAATCAATACCTCTGCATTACTAGTTAAGGGAGGTTTTGAGTTTATTGAGGTTACCTGTAATCCAATTTTGTATAAAATAGCTACACCACCACCAATGAGATAATCACTCTGTTATATTTGGCTTTGCTCTGGACAGCCATTGATTAATAGCTATTTTGGAATATATCTCAATAAATATATCAAACAGTTACAAAGACCCCAAAATGTTCCTGACCAAAAATATCATAGCCTAACGTTCCTGGGCTATCAAGAGAGGCTGAAAGGTATAGCACTATATTCACTGTCTTACAAACATTTGAAGTAAGATGTCTGTCTCACTTACTATTCTATTAGATCCAATTGTCCTGGACCTCCTGTTTCATTGCAATTGCACTATATCCACCAGTACTAGAACTAGGGAGATAAATCTTCACCAACAAATAAATAAAACACCATGGAAGAACAGGTTAGCACTATCACAGTAAATGGTCATGAGACAGTAAATCAATCTAAATATTGTGCACCTATACATCCTTCTCTGCACTGGTGACTGGTTACTGCAAGTGTAGGTAAGATCATAGTTTTGAGTGGAATCCTTCTTTCTTCAAGAATTATTCCAAAGTTTAGGAAAAAAGTTGATTTCTGTTTTAAGAAACATTGTTCAAAAGTGCAGAAAGCACTCCTCTTATTTTATGTTTTTTTGCCTGCCCTGCTTTTTGACCCATTATTAACTGCAGTGAAGTATTCATATTTGTTTAAGACCACCTTGTCTCAAGGCAGGTCCCTAGAGACCCAAAAGCTGAACTAATTGAGATCCAAATCACACTAAATAGGATCAGCTATCAGATTATAGCATGCCACAAGACCCTTTCTATACTCCCAAGAAACAATGTTAGCTTTCAGCATACACTGGATGATCTTAAAATTATCAGGAATTACATTATCCTATAAGACTTTAACTACCCGATTATAAACTGGGATACCTATACCTCAACTGTAGGTTATGCCCCCAAATTTCTTTCTTTTTTTCAGCAAAAATTCCCTGTACCAATTTTATCAAGGAATCTACTAGAGTACTATCTCCCTGTATTCTGTTCCCAAATTAAATTTGATCATAAACTGGTTAACTTTTCCTTCATATTCCACAAACTGTCAGATGCAAGTGTCATAATATTCAAGGGTTTCAAATTTACTGACCTCCTACAATTTTATGATGAAGTCTCAAACTTCAAGTTTAACTGTATTACCCATGATACTCACATAGCAAGTTTTTATACAAATAAATTCTATGTTCACCTGGATAGATGAATTGACCTGGCAGTGCTTACCAGATCTGAAAGAATAAACCAACCTGAGAGTATATGTGTATAAATAAAAAAATATATATGATCAAAGAAAAAAATCTTCTTAAACTTTACAGCAAAACAACAGACCCTCAAATTAAGGCTGACATTAAGAAGTCATCAAAGGAACTGAAAAACACCATCAGGAAAATATAAGCAACCCTTGAACTTAGACTAGCATCAGAAGCTAAAGACAATTACAAATCATTCTTTATTTACATTAGGAAAATAAAAAATAACACCCATACTTGCTCAGAACTTATTCAAAATTACATTACCTACTCAGATTGACAAGATATTGTTAGCAGCTAACAAATTCAGTGTAAATTTCATCCCCAAACAACTATACAAAACCAACATATCCCCCAAAACCTAAAGCCCACCATCAGATACAAATAACACTTTCTATAGGTAGTCTCCAAAATAAAATAATACATCCTCCATGGGAACCTATAATATCCCCACTGCCTGATGAACTGTACAAGACATGTGTTCGTGGACATACTCTTATAGTCATTCAGGCTGGTTTTGTCCCTGAGGTATGGCACACAAGTATTGTAATGTTATTTCACAAGGGTTGACCACCACTGTCTCTGGAAACTACTGACCCATATGCCTGATGAGTCTCATCTGCAAAACCATGGAATGTATCTTAACTGTCCATACAAACTATCCTAATTTCTTTTAAGAATTGATCTCCAGCAATTTGGCTTTCTTAAGGGTAGATTCTGTCTAAAGAATCTGGTTAACTTCTTTGAGACAGTAGCATAAGCCATGAACGGCCAGCAATTTGTCTTTATTAAGAGTAGATTCTGTTTAAAGAATCTGGTTTACTTCTTTGGGACAGTAGCACAAGACATGAACAATGGTGTAGCTGTTCATATAGCATATCTTGACCTAACTAAAGCGGCTGACACAATACTATATACTCATAATAAACAAGCTAAATGAGCTCCAAATGTATCCCTGCATATTTAGGTGAACAGCAAATTGAATGTGGGATAGAACCCCTGTACTGATGGTTGCAAGTACATCCTCAATGAGCATGAAGGTGACCACTTGTGCTCCTCAGGGCTCCATGCTGGAACACCTGCTATTTGCCACCTACTTTGTAGATCTTCAAATTACAAATGGGGATCTCTGTAGGTGACTACAAACTTGTTGTCATCCTCAAGTTTCAGACACCATATAAGCAGTAGTAATTTGTCTCTGGCCTGCTAATGAAAAAAACACTCAACCAGTACAGCCTTTGGAACCATTTATTAAGTATCTACCCAAACTGCTTAAACATGTAACCATTACAACTTCATGCAAAGACATAGTCACCAAATTTCACACATTTCAGACCACCCCCGACCAGGGAACATAACTGCTCCCCAATAGCCAATTCTGAGCCAAAGCACACCTTTGGCACTTGTCCCTGTGGGTGTGCAGTGTCTGCCATTACTCACACTCCCCGAAGTAATATACTGGTCCAATGGCACAGGAACCAGGGGCGAATGAGGAAAAAAGGGGGTGGGTGCTCTCAATAAATCTTGCAATACCACAGAAAGATTCAAATTTAACAAATCGAGACCAATGCCTGATAAATGAATACCATCTGTCTGAAACCAGCCAGACTGAAAATACTTCCTTCATGGAACTTGACAACATTTCTGTTTGCTTAATTAATAGTGTTAAACATGCCCTTGCAGACACACACACCTCAAAGTGTTTAACTTGGCTTGTCGTTGATGGCTGGTGCACAGCAGTGCTGATGCACTCCACAAGGATGACTTTACAACCGGCACAGGTAATTACAGACTTACAAATTACAGAAAAAAAGATAATGATAAATATTGTGCAACACTAACAAACAGTATCCAGGAAAAAAAAAACACAAGAACCATGAGATATGAGCAGCTTTATTAAAACAACACAGAGTGCAAAATTACTTTTTAAAACAACAAGTGTAATGCTTTCACTATTAAAGCTTCATCAAATTGAAATTAAAGACTTACCAAATTTAAAAGCCTCATCTCCAAAGCCATGGAATGAATTATAACTGACCTCATAAAATATAATATCAAAAATCATGTTAGACTTGACCCTCAACATTTTGGCTTTGTATAACCTTAAGGAGTCATTGGTATATAGTTTTATATATATATATATATATATATATATATATATATATATATATATATATATATATATATATATATATATATATATATATATATCTCGCATGGGCTTCCACTACAGAAGGTTTAAGGTATTACACAGTTACACAGTGAAGACTCTAGCTTGGCTGAGTCTTTCAGTTTTTAATGAATAGTTGTCTAGTTAACCTTTTTACCCTTTGCTAGGATGTTTTGCAAACACCTTAATGTTTATAGGCATCAGCTAAGCTTTAAACCATGTGTTTCTAAAGTAGAGTCAAATAATCCACTTATGTTGTACTGATGAGGTCAAAAACAGGCCAAAACATGACATGTCTACAACTAGTAGAGTTTGGCATTGTTGGTCTGAATCTACCCATAAAGACTTAAAAAGTAAAAGGTCATGGACATTCAGAAGCCATGCAGCTGGAATAGTGGCATGCCCTCAAGAGATAATTTGCATATATACCATGGAACTTCAATACAGGAGGTTTAAGGTATTATACAATGAAGACTCTAGGCTTGGCTGAGTCTTTATTGTAGTTTTTACTGATTGGCTTTGTGAATTGTAGATCCTGTTCATTTATTCTGGTAAATTTCATTGAAAGGGTACAAAGGCTGCCGATGGTGACCATGCAGAGCATGTGGCATATCTTGACTTAGCCGAAACCTTCCATTCTCCATGCTGATATCACACAAAAGTCAAATGCTTTAAAATTACAACCCATGTTTGGTAAGATTGATAGCAAACTGCCTCATCACAAAGTATGAAAGTGACTAGTGTTATCTGTCAGACCCAGTGCCAGGACCTTTCCTCAGAGATATGTCATCTTTTTTGGTGTTTACTTCTCAGACTTCTAAGCAGAAACCCAAGACCTTTGGCTAATAAACTTTGCAGATGGTTACAAACTTAGGGCTGTTTTTAAGTTACTCTATGACACCCAATCTCTCCATAATGAAGTTTCCCTAGTAAACTCCTGGTGTACTGAAAATGGGCTTAAAGTAAAGGCTGAAAACTGTAATATCATCACTTTTGGTAGACAATCCCTTCCTTCATCATACTGTCTAGACAACACACCTCTATAAAAATGAAAATGTACTTAAGGACCTAGGTACTTGGGTTGCTACATCCCTCTCTTTTGATCAGCATATGACAGCAGTTGTAGGGAAATCCTTTTATTTAGCTGAGCAGCACAGCTCAATATCTTCCTTTAAACATAAACATATTGAGTGGATGGGTATAAACAATTTACTCCAGGACTGAGTGGAATGGCCCTCCAGCAGAAAGCATGTGCAGCCTGACTGAGGTTACTGGTTATGGCAAGAATGTTCATGAGACTCAATGGCCTTGGAATAACTAAGGATCTATGAATCTATAAGTCTATTTTGTAACTCAGATGCATTATCTTTGTAACCAATTTGGTAAAGAACCTTTGGATTTTCTCCTATTTATGAATCTGAAGATTTTTATAGCTGCATGCTGCATGCTGCCATGCAATACTCGATATTAAGTCAAACAAGTGCTTTATACATTGGCAGTAATGCTTCAGCATCCATTTATGTTAGCGTTGTAAGATCATATCAAAATGCACATACTTGTCAATAAGGAGTCCAAGATCTCTTACTGTTTCACCTGTGGGAGGGTGTGTATTACATAGTGTATATGGGCTGCTGCCACCAAAGTGGAGGATCATAGATTTCTTGACATTAAAATCCATATTATTAAGCATTGATCACACCTCAATTTTATCTAAATATCTTTGCAGTTTAGCTGAACACTTACATTGGTTATGATTGCCACCCCCCAACCTTGGTTTCATCTGCAGATTTACTGCCATATTCCTTACTGATATGGAAAGACTGACATAACCATTGCAAACAGTTTTGATCCATGCAATGACCTCTGCAGTACTCCAACAGATAAAGACTGCATAATAGAAATGGAGTCTGGCACTCTAACTCTAACTCTACATATTCTCTCCCTAAACCAATTTCTTATCCCTTTAGTGATGCATCCATAAATATTATGTTTACTTATTATACTTAGGTTCTATTTATATGCTATTGAGTTGAAAGCTTTAGCCAAATCAAGGTAGCCCCCATATTAGCTGGCAAAATTTTACCAAATTAGTTAAACATGAGCATCCTACAATAAATTCATGCTGGCATATATCAAGATCTTATTTCAACCACTTAGCCATGAAATCACATAGAACACATTCAAAATATCTGCCTACAATACATGTTGGGCTGATAGGTCAGTAACTATTTATTGATGTTGGATTCCCCCTTTTTGATATAGTATACAGTTTCCTTCTGAATTGTTGGAACAGACCCAGTACTAAATGAGTTCTAGAATATGAATTTAAGACACAGTATTATACAGCCAAGTATTTTCATAATAAAAAAACTTGTTTAATCCACCTGGCCCTGTTGTTGTATATGGCTTTATTGTCTTAAGTGCATTTAGCATCTTATAGCTTCATGGGTGCTTACTAGACTATTGATCTGTGAGGTTCCGTAGAAGGTTAGTTATGCTTTTCCAATACGTTTTTAACTCTTGAATTTTAAGTTCAAATAACCCTGAAACCTTTTGTTTTAAATATGAATAGCCCACAGCTGGGCAGACATTTACATGTTACCCCCATCCTTAGGGGACAAAGTTGTCAAATCTGGGTTGAACTTGTTTCCTGTCCATTTGTCCAGATTACACATGCGTAGAGTAAGAGATGTACTTTGCTTTATGTGGTGATGAAGACAATTCCAGAGAAGTGGTATACCCTGTGATACATATCTATCCCTTCAGCATGTTCTATTTATGTTGCAAAGACCTTAAAATTTCTTCAGTGGATTTTAATGCCACCATTAGACTTGCAGATGTGCAGTAGGTCCAAAAGGATGGGGGTAGGCTGATGCTCTGTAAGCGAGACAGAGAGAGCCTCTCAGTAACCTGCAAAATATTAAGAAGAGGGACAGGACTTTGAGGCAGTCACTGTATCTTTTATGAATTAGCCAAATGATTTTCTTGGTGAGAAAGAACTGTGGTCATTTAAGTTGTGTCAAGTGTTTGGGAAGATACATACCGAAAGGGGCATTATACTCGATGATCAGCCTAATAAGTTCCAAATGCTGTGGAATGATCATGTCCCTCAACCAGGATGCCATATCATTACTAATAAGCTATGCAATGACAAAGGGCTTTCTTACAATAGCAGATACATGATAATCAAAGGACAGCTCATTAGCAAAGAAGTTCACATGACCCTAACTACTGGATCAATTTTCAGGGGTGTATTATTGATGTAATAGTTACAGAGGACATCATACTTGTTGAAGGATACTATACATTTTGGGCATTTAGTATTAGACCATTGTTTGTTACCAGCTATTTGTTTGGGAAAGAACTTGGTGTCTTCTGCAGAGTTTATGATGGCACTAGGTTTACAGTCATCTGCAAACTTGATCAGCCAAAAATTCTTAACATGACTGCAAACTGGGAGACATAATTGACTCTCGGGCTGACACGGATATCCTCCAAAAGGGCCTTACTGAGATGGACACCTGGTGTCAAAGTCATGGCCTCAAGCTAAATGCCAAAAAATGCATAGTCATCCCATTTGGGAAAAACAAAACGCCCACGAATTACCACATAGGTGGCAGCCCTCTTAATACAGAAGAGGTAATAAGAGATCTGGGGAGCATGTAGATAGTAATCTCTAACTAACTAATGGCTTTGCTGGTCAGAGGCACAGGGAACTAATCTAAGGGGGTGGTGAAAGCCAACACACTCTGGTTAGGCTTATAAATGACCTTGGGCAGATAGCCTAGTACCTACCTATGAACCATTAGCTTTGATCTCCGAGAATTAAATGCCAAAGAGGAGCAGCCCAAGCACTGAACCCTGGGGTACACCACTACTGATAGGTCATTTAGAGAAGGTACAGCCAATTACCTTAATTTCATGTTACTATTAGAGATCCAGTTTGCTGTCTATCAAGGTTATTAACTGTACCTGAGTGTAGGATGGTGTTGAATGCCCTTGTGAAGTCTTGAAATGCAGTGTGCACCAATTTTCCCTCATCCATTGTGTCAGTAAACTTCTCGATGAAGTCAACCAGTTTAAGTAGGAAGGATCTACCCTTGACAAAACCAGACTGTCTTGGATCAAGATTTTATAGGATGCTTATGTGCTTGTATATTAACTTCCTAATGATCCTTTCAATAGGCTTACAGATGAGACTGGCCAGATTTCTGGGTCTCTAATTACTTGGGTCCAATGATGTCCCACCTTTGTGCAGGGGGATGACTGTCGCTGTCTTCCATTCATTTGTCATAAAGCTTTCTTGGATTATGATATTGAGTAGCATTTGTAGGGGGTTTGACAGGTCCTGTTTCAGGCTGGTTAGTAGGTATCCTGGTATGTTATCTGTTCCCACAGAAGCAATGTTCTTGGCCATAGAGATTTGGGGGAAGAGGTAATAAATACCGGTATGTGATCTGGGAATATTGGCGAGAGAGGGGGTGATGTTAGAGCTAAATTTATTCACACGTAGATTGGCTATGATCTCTGTGTCTGAGTATGTGATATAATTTACTATTGGCTATGCACACTGCTGAGTATTGTTTCTGAGGTTTTGAACATAGTTAAAGAAAGCTTTGTTGTTGTCCTTGGCTCAGGTGGCTATTTTTACCTTGTAACTAGTTTTGGTTGATTTCATCAGGGTCCGACATTCCCTGTTAACTATAGCAAGATCATTTTTGGCATTTATAGAAAGCTACATTTATTTTTACATGCAATGGACTTTTTCTTTGTTGCATAGCTTGTTCATATTTAGATTTTTCAGTAGGGGTTGACTTTTAAATTTGGCATTGTATTTACATCCGAGAGGGGCAGATACATCTATGCATCTAATTACATGTGCTTAGAATTTGGCAGTAAAGGATTTAGCATACATGGGGAGAGTTATCAGGTTGAAAAGGGATGTTGACTTTAGCCAGGCCATCACTCAGTTTAAGTAGATTCACTTTAGCATAATCTCTGAATACCGAATTATTGGAGTATGCTTCTGGTTTTACTGTTATTGTGAATGTGACTGATTTATTGTCCGATTTACAGATGCTCCATTTTGGTGAGAGCCAAGTCAAGGATTTTGTCACCCCTAGTTGGGGTACGGACAGCGAGTTTGTATTTATAATGTCCAGAAATCTCTGGGTATCCATGTTTGGGGATGTTTTAAGTCTCCCAGTTGAAGCCCACTAGGAGAATGGTGTTTGGCTGAATGTATAGGGAATCCATACTAGTCAAGTAAGAGGTATGTGCCAAGGGGGAATAGAGGGGGCACTTAAAGTTTTCTATGATATGCTAAGGGGATTTGTTAATAGTATGTTGGACATGGAGGGGTTCCAGGTCTTCATCCTGTCTAATGAGTCTGAAGGTGAAATTTTGTTTTACAAACTTAAAGTCACCACATGAATGGTATGCATTCAAACTTTGCACTGGTGAGATGATCTCAGTTGTCTTGAACAAGGTCTCCATGACAATGCATGCATCGATTCATTCTGCTAAGAAGTGCCTGTAGGGACTGGATATTTTGTTAAGGCTCCTAGCATTGAGCAGTAGTACCTTTATATTATCTGAATTCTGTTTTGTTATGTTGGAAACCTTTAAAGGATGATTTTGTCTAAAAAAGACATCATGGGAGTGGACAAGATCTTTACCAGTATATGAAAGCATTGAGAGGATACGTCCAGAGCAGCCTTGGGAAAGCAGAAAGGAAGGTCTACCATGTCCCTCCATGCAGATATATATTGGACCCTCTTTTAATGATACCTAAAACTAAGCCAATTTTTGAAGTCGATAATCTTTTGTTTGTATTACGGCATCATTCTTGGTGAAGGGAAAATGCTGTTCAAGGCTAGGTTCATACCTGCCTTGGACAAATATTCCAAGAGCTCCAACATGTCTCTGTTTATATGGTCCAGGGAAGTACGTGTCAAACCATTTACACCCAGTTGCACTATAACTGTGTGATATGTGCATTTGTTGTGCAAGGACTTGAGTGACTACAGTATGTGGTGAATCTTAGCTCTCCTTCCACAGCCTGGTGAGTGGCGCATCAGTGTCTCTATTGAGTTACCTATAGCTGGGAAATTGGATTGTGTAGAAGTTGGCCTTTTGGGCTTTTGCTTGAGAAAATGTGACTCTTGGATTTATGTTTTGTTGTGGGTGCTCCTTCTGTTGTGTATTTCTAAGGCTGCTGAGGGTACTTGTTTCTTATGTTACATTTAGGAGGCCTTTGGAACTTTGGTAAGTTATTTTAAGAACCTCAGCTTACATAGGTGTATATGTTTGATCTGAGCTGTCTAGGATTGTTTTAGTATGTCAGTATGTTTAAATAGTAGGTGGTTCTCAGTAAACATGAGGCAATTACTACATTGTCTCAGAATGCTCATTTCAACCAAGCTGGCAACAGAGGCAGTTGGAAAGCACAAGGATGCTTACAGTGTGGCCAAAATAATTGTCAGATGCTTTTTAATGCTTACCTTATCCAATTTTTTTAGTCCACTATAAACTATAATTTTTAACCTTTTTGCTAGTATTGCTTATACTAGAAACATATGTGTCTGTCAGAGAGGCGATATATTCACAAACGCTATCCCGCCAAAATGTAATGATTCCCCTCCCCTCACCATTATTATTTTTGTGTCTCCATTTCAGTAGCTCTTTTCTTATTTTAAAATGGTCACTATATAAGGCCTTCCTTGTTTTACCTTCACAATATGACCTTTCCTTTTAGTAGAACGTATTTCCCACAAGATGCAAAGATGATCAAAACCACTTAATTTCTGGTTGTAATTTCAAATCCATGAATTTTTTCTTTAATTAACCCATATAACATCTAATATGGTCTTATTTCTTGTAGGCTTTCTAACAATCTGAATATACCCTTGTTCCATACTGATCCTTGTTAATGTGCTAAATCTGCTGTTATTTAAAATATATTTACCCCAGTCCACATTAAGAGCATTTAGTTTACCTGCAATAACAGCATAACCACTCACAAAACCATTCAACATTTTAATATTAAATGACTCTGCCCTTGGTTGATTTTGTATCTATAAAACAAAACATCATTCCACTTTGATTTAGCTTTTGTTACCTTTATCCCTATAATTTCATAATTTGCACTAGTTCATAGGTTCATAAGTAGGTACTAGGCTATCTGTCTGAGGACATTTATAAGCCTAGCCAGAGTGTGTCGGCTTTCGCCACCCCACTGATTAATTAACTGATCCTCTGTCAAGCAGAGCCAATGAAGTCATCCCAGGAGTGTATTTTCTGTTACCCATCCACTCGTCAAGGTTTCTCTTGAAGAGTGTTAGTGAGGGGCTCTGCCTGATGTAATTTGGAATTTTGTTCCAAAGCATGGGGAGTCTCTGTGACAGGAATCTATCCCTCCAGCATGTTCTATTTATTGTTGTGGCGAGGTTTAGCTCACTAGAGTGCATGGCTTGCAGTGACTTGGATTTCTTTAGGTGGAGCATGTCCATCAATTCTGAGTTGGACATGGCTTTGTAAGTCAGGCAGAGATCACCTCTGCGTAAACGATATGCCACTAAGTACAGCTGGAGTTTTTTCAGTCGGGCTGCATAGGACATATGTTTGAGACCAGTAATCCAATTGGTGAGGTACTTTTATGGTCTTTCCAGCTGTTGGAAGTGTCTTGTGAGGTACATCCCAATTGGGGCATTGTACTCTATGATGGGTCTAATGAGTGACGAGTAGAGGGGCACTATAACCTCTTTATTTCTAGATGCAAACCCTTTAGTAATTAGATGGGCCACATAGAAGGATTTCCTAATGACTTTGGCAATATGATTGTCAAAGTAGAGATGACTATCTACCTAGGTCCCCGGATCTCTTATTACCTCTTCTGTATTAAGGGGGCTGCCACCTATGTGGTAATTCATGGGTGTTTTGTTTTTCCCAAATGGGATTTCTATGCATTTTTTGGCGTTTAGCTTGAGGCCATGACTTTGACACCAGGTGTCCGTCTCAGTAAGGCCCTTTTGGAGGATGTCCGTGTCAACCGGAGAGTCAGTTTGCAGTCATTGGTGAAACTGGTTAGCCATAGTCCTCCTGTGTTTGCCTGTACTTCTGAGAAGTATATGCCGAACAGTAGGGGTCCCAGGACCGAGCCTTGCGGGACACCACTTGTGACTGGTTTAGAGTTGTTCCTGGAACCCGCTATTCTTACCATGTGAGTTCTATCTGTAAGCCAGTTGGCAACTCATGACGCAGGGGTTTATGTTCAGGATGATGAGTTTTTCTGTAATACCTGAGTGGGGAATAGTGTTGAAAGTCTTGGTGAGGTCAAGGTAGGCTGTATGAACCACCTTTCCCTCATCTATGGCCTTGGTGACTGTCTTGAAGAAGTCAACCAGGTTTAGTAGGCATGATCTGCCCTTAACAAAGCCGAACTGGGTCGGGTCAAGTGTTTGGAGGTTCCCAATGTCTTTGTTATTGAGTTCTATGATCCGCTCCATAGCCTTGCAGACCAGGCTAGTCAGGCTTATGGGGTGATAGTTACCAGGGTTAGTTGTGGCCCCTCCTTTGTGGAGAGGAATAACCGTTGCTGTGCGCCATTCTATGGGCACGTAGCCTGTGGAGAGGCTGAGGTTGAACAGTGTGTTTAGGTGGGGGGTTAGTTTGTTTTGTAGTTCGTGCTTGACTCAGCCTGGGACACCATCTGGTCCCATTGACACTGTGTTTTTGCTTTTGAAAGGGCTGTTTTCACCTGTGCTTCTGTGATTTTTGGGACACTACACTTTTCCGGTATTGTTGTGGGCCCTTTTGGAGGTGATAGGTGGGTGAAGTTTGCACTGAATCTATCTGCCAGGATGTTGGCAATATCAGTAGGTTCAGTATATTTTGTGCTATTTTGCACTAGTTCAGTGCATATCTGCTTGTTGCCACTTAGATTCTTAACATAGCTAAAGAAGGCTTTGTGGTTATCTTTTGAATCCTTGGCTATTTTTCTTTCGAAGTTAGCCTTGGATGATTTCATGAGGGACCTTAGTTTCTTACTGATACTGATCAGGGATGTCTTTCCTTCTTGGGATTTGCTTTTTTTCTGAACTAGTTTCCTCCTTTTATTGTATAACCTGTTTATGGCAGGGGTCCACCAGACTGGTTTCCTTCTTTTAGAGGAGTGGGTCTTGGTTTTGCTAGGAATGGCACGATCCATGCATCCTTGTAGGTGCTCATAGAGTGCATTTGTAAAGGTTTCTGCATCTTGGGCAGCGTTATCCTTTAGCGTGGGGGCTGTGAAACTTACCACCTCTGTCTTAAGTAAGGTGAAGTTTGCTTTAGAAAAGTTTTTTACTGTGGTTTCCTTAGTTGGGGGTGGTGGTGGGGTGTGGACATCCAGAATGATTAGATTATGGTCTGATCTAACCAGTGACGGGTTGATCTCCGGTGTGTAACACCTGTCGCCCATGTTGGTGATGACCAGGTCCAATATGTTTTCACCTCTGGTAGGGGAGTTTACCAGTTGATCCAGGGCATTTGAGGTGATGAATTCCAGGAAGCGGTGGGGCTGGGAATTTATACTCGAGTAGTTTTCCCAGTAGTAAATACAGTAAATGACTGGTGAGATTTATTAATATGTAGACACACCACACTCTTTTTTGATTTTTCTGTATTTGTGATACCCATTGTATCTTGGGAGTTCAGTTGGTTTATTAATGTTATTAAACCATTTTTCTGTCACTAGTACAGCATCATAACCTTCACCTGCTACCTTTGCTTCCAGCACTTTAATCTTAGTTTCAAGGTAGTCCTTTTCAGTGTTTTTATTTGTTCCCCCTTACTTGTTTTACTAAAAAAGGCTGGATTATTCTTCTCATCTTAATCATCAGATACTTATTCTTCTGAGAGTCAAGGTTTAACACAACTTTTAAGAAAGGAAAGAGAAAACTGTAAATGCACAGCATCTTTGAGAGGTTAGGCTACCAGCTGTTAAGCATTGATTTATTTATTTTATTTAACATGTGTTTAATGGGAAAGTCTGACTGAGACAGAGCCCATTTTAAGCAAAGGCATGGGGAGAAATATTACAGATGCATGTCTTTGGAATGTGGGAGGAAACTCATGCAAATGTAGGGAGGCCATGCAGACTCTGCACAGAAGGCACCCAAGCCAAGAATCAAACTGGAGAACGTCTTGCTGTGAGGTGACAAAGCAGTTGCCATGGTTGTCAGCTGAATGAAATAGTTATTGAGGAATCTCAAAGTGAATGAAATAGATTGATTTTCTTGACCTAAACTGGATAGCTTCATAAGATTTAGTAATTACTTCCTGAACTGAATGGGATATACAAGTCTGACATTTATCCAATGGCCTGAGTGGCTGAGTCATAGAGAGGCTAAATAAAGCAAGGTTTTTGATCACACTAGAGTTAACTAAGGGGTTTTGGAAGATCCTTTCTATTTCTGAAGTCAAACAAAAGACAGTATTTTCAGCCCGTGAAGGTCTCTTTCATTATACTGTCTTATCTCGTGGGATTTATGGAGCTCCTGACACTTTTCAAAGGCTCATTTATGGAGTTGCTGACATTTTTCAAAGGCTCATGTATAGAGTTCTGAAACTTCAGACCAGTTACTCAGCTGCATAACTTGATGATGTATAACTTAAGATATGCAAGACTTGCTATTAATGCTGCTTAAAGTAAGTTTTTTCATGACTGGAGCCAGATAGTATTGTAGTATCATAGTAGAATACTAAGGCTATCTACCCAATGGATCCATTTTAAGCTGAGCCTCACTTCCCAATACAATTAGATAGGTATTTGTGCCAAACAGTTTTGTGGGGGTACATATACCCTCGGACATGGGTAGCTGAGCATTACAAGCTTCCTTTCTCTAACAGAGACATAGGTACCAGATCAGGGGTATATTTACTGTTCTTCTTCCACTCATCCAAGTCTTGCTTGAATAAGTGCACTGATGAATTCTACTTCACATGGATAGGAAGCCTGTTCTGGAGGATAGGAAGCCTCTGAGACACATACCTGTCCCTCCAGCATGTCCTATTTATGTTGCAGGCAAGGTTTAGGTGAATAGTTCAGCTAGTCTTGATGCTGTTTGTTTTACGGTCGTACAGCAGGTCCATTAGGGCTGAATCTGAGGATGCTTGGTAGGCCAGGCATAGCTCATCTATAGGAGACTGGATATAAGGTTAAGACTTTGAGGCAGTCTACATAGGACTTGTTTTACATACCATATATTCTTTTTGTGAGGAATCTTTAAGGATGTTCCATTTGTTGCATATGCCTGGCCAGGTACATACCGAAGGGAACATTATACTCAGTGACTGGTCTTATGAGGGCAGAGTACAACAAAGCGATGACACGTTTGGATCTAGATGCCATATCCCTACTTAGACATTATGCAGCATAGAATGATTTCCTCATTACAGTAGACACATGATGGTCAAATGCCAAATTACTGTCTAAATGGGTTCTCAAAACCCTGACTGCAGAGTCTGCTATTAAAGGTGTACTGTCAATGCAGTAGTTTGCTGGGGTGGATGTCTTTCAGAAAGATACTATAATGCACTTTTTGGCATTGAGTTTTAGGCCATGCCTCCTGCACCAGTTATTAGTTTGTGTCAAGCCTTCTGGAAGAGGGTGGCCTAATGGTTAAGGTGTTTGCCTTACAAACACAAGGTACAGGGTTTGAATCTCACAGGGGATAACTGGCTAGGCTTAAAATGGCTCGCAAGAGCAGTTAGACTAGTACTAGCCTATGAACCTATGAACCTATTTGTGTCTTGGGGTGATACAGTGACTGCACACAGTTTGCAATCAGCTGCAAACTTGGAGAGCCAGAGGCCCTTGACATTAGTCTTGACCTCAAAGAAGTAGATACAAAACAGGAGCAGCCCGAGCACTGAGCCCTGAGGCACTCCACTAGTAAATGATTTTTTTGAGGAGGAGGACTCTCCTAGTCTAAGTTCTTGGGCCCTGTCTGTAAGTCAGCTGACTATCTAAAAGATGATGTAGGGGTTTATAACAGACATAGCTGAAGAAAGGTTTGTGATTGTTCTTGGCCTCGGAGGCTAATGTTACCTCAGACTTAGCTTTGATGGACTTTACCAGCCTGTGAGTTGCTTGTTTAGGTCCAAATCCCCTGTATTACCTTGCTGGGTATTGCACTTCTTAATTTTTGCTATAAATTCATTCCTTTTCCACTTATCAAAACTATGTAAAGCTATCATGCATGAGTTAGAATAAGCCTATTCACATTTTCCAATCAATATTGTTTTTTTTACTTCTGCATATGACAAAACTGCAATAACCCCATTACACTTGTACTCCTAAGCAAAAATCCTTTTCTTGTACCTCCAACTCTCAAAAAATTCATTACATGTTTGAGCATTGTGCTCCAGATGGTTCCAAGTGCATTGGTTGTATGATTTCATGAAATTTAATGTAATACATCTTAATGTTCTGAGAATTTTGTAAATTCTAAGTATCTGTGTGTTCGTAAAATTTCAATCTGTTGTTGTATTGTCCTAAATGTTCAATATGTGGAGCTTTCCTCCCTGAGCCTCCGCTGAAAACAGGTTCTGTGACCCTTTCCGACTATCCTGGTTAACAAATGTCAAATAAGTAAAATAAAATTATTTAACCTGTTGATGTTGGGATAACAACCAGAGTGCCTTGTTTACTGAGTTAATCTTGTGCTTAATCTGGATAGGTACAGCTGTCTCTAAGCAACTGGCAATATGATTATACAGGATTTTGGTGAATGATTCTCAGGGTATGGGGCGACTTGAAATTTTACCATGGTTTCAGTTAGTAGTAGGAAGTTTGCTGTAGAATAATTCCTAAAAGTTCCAGAGTTAGCTGGTGTCCCTGGTTTTACAATTACTTCAAAGGAGACATCCTTATGGAATGACCTGACTAGTGAGGATATTACACTAGGGAGGGTACAACATTCCACCATGTTTGTAAGGATCAGGTCAAAATATTTAGGATATTTGACTGTAAGTATTATTCAGGAGAGGCGATTGCCTTTCAATGGACATGGAGACTATTTACCAGGAATAAGACTTTTAATAGTTACAAGCAGAAGGGATTGCTGAATGAAATGCAAATAAGGAGTACTATTAAGGATACCTGAAGACTCAAGAGGTGAAATATCTGAATTTTTTCCAGAGACAGTATGAGCATTTTTGCTGTAGATAGAATACTGATTGAAATGTAAGACCTTGTGTTTTTTGCCAAGAAGTGAAGTTTGATTTATTTTATTTGTCACAGTAAATAAACTGTACTGAAATTATGTGTGTGTGTGTGTGTGTGTGTGTGTGTGTGTGTGTGTGTGTGTGTGTGTGTGTGTGTCTGTGTGCGTGTGTGTGTGTGTGTGTGTGTGTGTGTGTGTGTGTGTGTGTGTGCGCACATGCGTGTGTGTGTGTGTGTGTGTGTGTGTGTGTGTGTGTGCGTGCGTGTGCGTGTGTGTGTGTGTGTGTGTGTGTGTGTGTTTGTGTGTGTATGTGTGTATTGTACACACACACATATATATATATATATATATATATATATATATATATATATATATATATATATATATATATTTATATGGGTTTACTTCATAAAATAGAGTCCCTAGAGCATCAAATAATATTTCATTGAAACAAATTCATCGACATTGCAGAACAGCAAAACTCCACATTTTTGAACTTCACATGTACAACATCTCTGTTCCGTTCACTAGTGTTGCTACAGCGAATTGGGAAATACCTTAATTTCAATGACGTGAGGTTTGCTGAAGTAGAGCTTTGCTGTTCTGCAACTTCAATGAACTTGTCTTGATGAAATGTAAGTTGACGATCTGGGAATTTGATTTTATGAAGCAGACCCATATATATATATATATATATATATATATATATATATATATATATATATATATATATATATGGATCTACTCTTCTTCATCAAAATTACACTTCTTCAAAAAAGATAAGTAGATCCCCACTTCAGTGAAAGTGCACTTCAACGAAACTGCACTTTCGCTGAAGTATAGTCACGGATTGGCTAAATAAACAAAAAACACACAAAAAAACATCTTTTGCAGGGGGGGGGCAAGCCCTCTGTGCTCCCACACCCCCTTACTTTAATATTCTGACTCCGATATTGCACTACAGTGGGGAAAAGGGAATATTCTTTTATTCCCCACTGTACCACGATCTTACCACTAGTTTGCTTAGTTGTACATTAACACTAAACATTGATGTACAAGTGGTGTTTCTTAGCCGCCTCTGTTTTTCACTATCATTAGCCGTATGTACCCTTTCGACATAACTGCCAGCTTATAACCAATCTCCAGGTTCCCTTATATTCCTTGTTTTGTGATTTATGTTACTTGCTGCCACAAAGCTAACTAAATGGAGCATCACTACCTTTCCTTACTTCCTAAGTTTCAGCTGCTGTTTACATATTATCACCGCTTTACCTCAGCTCATTAACAAGTCAGAGCTTTAATCCTCTTTGCTAACTGCCACAGCATATCCTAAACTCATTCTATAGTAGACATTTCCCCAGGGATTCACTTTATTGCAAGACAATAAAGCACAATGTACACCAGAAACAGTCAACTTATGAAAACAATTAACAAACCTTTTGGATTCCATTTAGCTAAACAGCCCTCACTCTGGATGAGTTTATTGAAAAGCTATACTGGACGTATCACTTCCTCTTCCCTGTAGGAAATGCAGTATTTGATTTCTGGGATATTTTCATACCAATATCTAGTTTCTGATCAAATCTTAACTTTCATAAAGCAAAAGGACCCCAATTTTCTGTCTGTGGCCTGTACCAGTATATGACTGGAGGAACTCATTATTGAAATGAGTCACCATTTTTTTTTGAAGCAGGTTACAACAACTTTATTTAATGTTACTTTGTTAAAAATTAAGCCCGGACCAAATATACCATGGAATTCGGAAAAACAACTTAGAAAATTTTTGCAGCGTGCTAAGACTTTCTGGTTCATCGACCACTCTCCTAATGGGGGCCTCAGCGTGGAGAGTAGATTCTCCGGTGAAGCTGCATGCTAATGTGGCAGTTAGAGGAAGTGGCTAATGCTAATTAGCCATGCTGCCTTGCTTGGAAATGTCTATGGATCCTTATTTTCTCAGCCAAATGATACAAGGAATCACTTGACCAAGAACATTTTTAATCTATGAGGAAAATGTGAACACCAATAGAAAATGATAGTACCTGATTCATTCTAATGGGAGTACTGACAGTGCAGGTAAGTCCGGTAAAGTAAATGGGATTGAGAGTATCAGTGTGTACACGTGTCTGCACATCAGTAGCGGGTGTCTGCATCAGTGGTTACATTGGGAAGGGCTAGATAAGGGTTGTGAGTCTGGATATGTGTGTGTAGGGGGGGCGTCTGTCTGTCTGGAAGTGTGCATGTGTATGTTGAAGCTTGGAACATGCATGCAGATGTACTGAAAGTGAATGTGAGAGAGTTTGAGGGGGCTTGTTTGTGGATGAGTGGAGGTGACTCTGCGTGTGTGTGTGTGTGTGTGTGTGTGTGTGTGTGTGTGTGTGTGTGTGTGTGTGTGTCTGTGTGTGTGCGTGCGTGCGTGTTCATGTGTGTGTGTGTGTGTGTGTGTGTGTGTGTGTGTGTGTGTGTGTGTGTGTGTGTGTGTGTGTACAAGCCCAAGTAAATATGATACACTGACTGGTATGATGGACATGGCCATGCTCAGGTCTAATAGCAGACAGTTCAAGTCAGAGATACGATAATGAGCCACTAATTAGATATTTCTTATATTGGCTACACCATGCCTCTGAATTAGAATTTGTCTCCATCATGCTAATTGGTCAAGTACAGGCCACATTTGCATATCTCATTGCTTGATCTAGTGATCCAGGTATGTTGGGTTGCCTCTAATTATATATATCTATATATATCTATAGTTATAGATCTGTCTCTCTCTCTCTCTCTCTCTCTCTAGATATATATATGTATATATGGGAGCCCTTCATTTGTTCGAACTTTCAAATGTTCGAAACTCATATGGCTGACACCATATGAGCGAACGTTTGAAAGGGCAACAAATGATAGCGGAGATCCTGCTAAAGTGCGGGACTAGGAGATTCCCCTTTCCTGCACTGTAGTGCGATCTCGGTGTGAGAATATTTAAGTAGCAGGAGGTGTGGGGGGTACAGGGGGCTTGCCCTCTTGCATAACACAGTTTTACTGTGTTTGCAGGTAGGTAATTGGTGCTATTTCAGGATGTCGGTCTTTCGGAATGTCGATCATATGAAAGTCGGCATTCTAAACAGTCGACATTCTGAAGTAGAGCCATATATATATATATATATATATTTAGAGAGTGCATAGGCAGTCTAACAGGTATCTGTTTATAGAAGTTGTCCTGTTATGCTGCAAAGGGGAAAAGAGAGAGAGACAGAGAGAGAGAGAGCAGAACTTTTAGCTTTGATTTTTTTCTTTTGCAAGCACAAGGTACCAACTGAGGAGAAGGGTTCTCCATTACATGCTATTTTATCAAGCAGAATTTTTTTTTTTTTTTTGCATTTTCTGTGTTTTTATTTCATTGGTAGTATTGCATATTTAGCAGTCTCCTTTCGGTTATTTGGCAGATATCTCAAAACTGCAATGGAACAGACAAATATGGATGGTAATATGCATAAGCAAAGCTTTAAATCGAGGTGTAGGTGACAAAGGATAAAATGAACAAGACTGAATAAGATGAGGAGAGCATACACATACTGGCATGTAAGCATACATTATGAGATATGTACTGTATGCCAAAGCTGGTGATAGGCTTTATTAGCAGTGTAAGACAAATGGATGTATACAACTATGGTGGGTTAGACTGGATTTTCCTTGGCTGGAAATTGACATTTAAAAGCTGTTAGAACCTACTGAAGATTTTAAATTCATAACAATGTCAGGAAAGACGCCTCTTTCTCTTACCATTGCACTGATGTAAACAGTAAAAGTGAACAAAGTTGCTTCTGCAGCAAATGCCTGAAGGCAAATGTTTGCTAACAGGTCCAATTTCTATCAGCCTACAGGCTGAAAAAGATATGCATTCAGAGATTTCTTGTGGAATTAGAATAAACTCTGGTTTGGCCGCGTAAGTTGCACTGAAATTGGAATCATTTAAGTGTTCAGTCTTGGGTTTTTTGTAACCAAACTTTATTGAAGTTTGAACAAATCAAGTTAGATTCTGCGTTAGTAAAATCAGCTGATAAGGCACAGATTTAACATAATAGAGGCAATTAGATGGTTTTAATGTTTGTAGAAGGCAGCAGTATTGAATTATTAAAAAATGACTATTAGAAGCTCCAGACAAACATCACTTCCATGAGATGTAGACAAACAAACTGAACATCAAGCATATTAGGATTGATGACATTTCTAGAGAAAGTGCAATGCACATATTTTATATATACAAGAGTGTATCATAAAATATTAACATTAACCCTGGAGTGGATGTTCTTGGACATCAGTTAGGTCCATGTTTCCTAGATTATTAATTCTGACCTGAAGTTTGCATTCATACAGAAAGCAGTATGTGATAATATCTTGTAAATAATTCTTTCAAAATTTAAACAATATAATATAAAAGGGTGAAATGATCTGCATAAACCACAGTTTTCTTGTTCAGAAAAGGTTGCATTTCTGTTTATCTGCACCTAGAAGTCAAAATTGTATATCCACTTCACAAAGGCGGTGCCTCCACTGACCCTGGAAATTACCGCCCCATCAGCTTGACAAGCCTAGTCTGCAAAGCTATGGAGAGGATCATAATGGAACTCATAAACAAAGATATAGGGGACTTACAGACATTGGATCCAACCCAGTTTGGCTTTGTCAAGGGCAGATCATGCCTTTTAAACTTGGTTGATTTTTTTGAAACAGTCACCAAGGCCATTGATGAGGGCAAGGCAGTCCACACAGCTTACCTTGACCTTGCAAAAGCTTTCGACACAATACCCCACTCGGGTATCATAGAAAAACTCACCAACTTAAATGTAAACCCATACGTCACAAGATGGGTTGCAAACTGGCTAAGTGACAGAACCCACAGGGTCAGAGTGGCTGGCGCCATGTCAGACTCCAAGCCGGTCACAAGTGGTGTCCCACAAGGCTCAGTCCTGGGCCCCCTCTTGTTCGGCATCTACTTTTCAGAAGTACAGGCAAACACAGGAGGATTCAGGCTGACAAAGTTTGCAGATGACTGCAAATTGGGCGCCATAGTTGAAAACACATCAGACACAGATATCCTCCAGAAGGGTCTCAGAGAAACGGATAACTGGTGCCAAAGCCATGGCCTAAAGTTAAACGCCAAAAAATGCCCTTTGAGAAAAACAAGGTTACCCCTAGCTACCATATAGGTGGCAATCCACTAAGCACAGAAGAGGTTATCAGGGATCTGGGGACCCAGGTTGACAGTAACCTTTCATTTGACACCCATGTTGCCAAGGTAGTTAGGAAAACCTTCTACATGGCCCACCTGATCATGAAGGGATTCACATCTAGATCAAGGGAGGTCATTGTTCCCCTGTACTCATCACTCATCAGACCAATGATTGAGTACAATGCCCCATTCGGAATGTATCTTACCCGACACCTGCAGCAATTGGAAAGGCCCCAAAAGTTCCTCACCAAAAGGATAAAGGGTCTCAAAAATATGTCTTATGCTGCCAGACTGAAGGAACTCCAGCTCTATTCAGTCGCATACCGTCTGCTCAGAGGTGACCTGTGCCTAACGTACAAGGCCATGTCTAACCCGGAATTGATGGACATGCTCCACCTCAAAAAATCTAAGTCCATAAGAAATACAAGAGGAAGAGACTTAAACCTTAACACAGTTATAAATAGGACGTGCTGGAGGGACAGATTCATCACCCAGAGACTCCCTATGCTGTGGAACAAAATCCCGGTACATGTGAGGCAGAGCACCTCGCTGGCCCTGTTCAAGAGAAATCTTGATCAATGGATGAGAGATCGCAGGTTTACCCCGGGGATCACCTCAGTGTCACTGCTGGACAGAGGCACGGTAAACTAATGGGCATAGTACCTTTCAAACTTAAGGGGTGGTGAAAGCCACATAACTTTGGGCTAGGCTTATAAATGCCCTAGGGCAGATAGCCTAGTATAAACCTATGAACCTATGAACCTTCAAAAGCAGGAGTGCTGATCTCAGGGCTCAGATAACTGATTTAGTAATATTTATGTATTTGTTGTGCTACTGGGTACATCCAAACAATAAGGATATAATCTACATGGGGTGATGCACATTCCCAATGCACAAATCTGACTCAGAAAAGATTCATGTTTTATAAATGAGAAAAAGTGGTTGGCTAGTGTTTGCAGGAACTTAAACTATCTAGATAACTATCAGGGCCTCAGACCCAGATAAGTAATACGTTTTTTTTCAGGAGACCAGCAGTTACTTCCAAGCAGAATGGGTATTTCCTGACTGGTAGGCATACTTATGTTTTGTTGAGTATTGTGCAATTGTCAGTCCTTTTCTATTGGTCCCATTTTGGGAAATTGTCTCTGCTGTAGTCTGACTGCAGTTTTGGCATATATAATTTAGGGGTGTGTGGGGACCAAGCCCCCACATAGGTTGTATAGGGGGATTCCCCTGGAAAAAAAAAAAAAAAAAAAATATATATATATATATATATATATATATATATATATATATATATATATATATATATACTTTTTTTTTAATTATTTTTATGTTTTCAGAAAAGCATAACTGAACTTCTGTTACCTTGACTGAATTTAGGGAAATCTTCCAGGCCCTTATGATGCTTGCAGCACAGCTGAAGTGCCTCACATTCTTAAGCCTATGTACTCATGATGTCCTGGTAGATCATATTTAATAAATGCAAAGGTGAACTTTCTAATTAGCATGGTGTATCACCCATTAATTCTGGTGTGTTGTTACTGTTGGAGGATTTGGGGTTAGATCAATAATGACAAAAGAAAGCACTGATCCCCAACCCAGTTTAATTTCATTAAGAACATGTCATGCCTACTCAGCCTGGTGGATTTCTTTGTAAAGGTCAGCTAGGCAATAGATGAGGGCAAAATGATTCACACTGGCTGCCTTGACCTGGCTAAGGCATCTGACACAATATAATTGTAGAGAAACTCAGGAGGTTAAGCATAACAAACCCTTATGTCACCCAGTGGATAGCCAGCTGGCTCACTGACAGGACCCAGAAAGTTAGAATTGGGAAGTACATCTCTACAAAAAGACCATTTACCAGTGGAATCCAGCAGGGATCGGTCCCTGACACCACTCCTTTTTCGCATATACTTCTCTGAAGTCAAGGCCAACATCAAAGGCCTCTGGCTGACCAAACTTGCAAATGAGTGCAAATTAGTTGCAGTCTTAGAATCCTACACTGACACTAATGTTCTCTAGGAGGGGCTGACACAGACAAATAATTGTTGTCAGAGCCGTGAATTAAAACTAAATGCCAAGAAATGCATAATAGTATCCTTTGGGAAGTCAGCCACCCATGGTAACTACCATACTGACAAAACACCCCTAAGAGTTGTCTCAGTAATCAGGGACTTAGGGACACACAGACAGTAATCTAGCCTTTGACCATCATGTATTTACAGTAGTGACGAAATAATCGTGTGTTGTGCAACTTATAAACAAAGATATATCTAAGTCCAAGGATGTCATTGTTTCGCTATAGTTGACATTCATCAGACCTGCCATTGAGTACAATGTCCTTTTTGGTGTGTACCTAACCAGACACATCCAAGAATTTAAACATTTACAGAGGCTCTTCACTGAAAGAATACAGGGCATAAGTAAAATGTCCTATGCAGACCACCTCAAAGCCCTATCCCTGTATTATGTCTTCTACAGGCTGTTGCGGGAAGGCCTATGCCTGGCAAACAGGGCATTGTCAGATCCCTTTCTAATGGAGCTCCAGCACATCCATATAGCAAACAGCACCAAAATTGACCATTCTAAAGACTTAAACCATGCCTGTGATATAAATAAGACCTGCTGGAAAGGCAGATATGTAAAACAGAAACTACCCCTTCTCTGGAATAGGCGTCCCATCCATGTGAAGCAGATAACCTCCCTAACCCAATTCAAGTGCAACTTGGACAATTGGATGAGGAATAGGAAATTCATCCTTGGTTTGGCACCTATGTCTCTAATGGACAAAGACATCCTGCAAATGGTTCATTACACAGCCCTCTGCATGTAAACATCTCATCTCTGAACCCCTTGCTTGCACTTATCAAGGTTACCAGGACTTGGCAGAGAATTGGGATGTATGGCTAGGCTTAAAAAGGCTCCAGTGGTTGTTAGCATATTACATACATATAGACATATGGTCCTATATATCCTTGGTCTTAAATATTGACCTACATTGTAAATGCTGTCATCTGCTGAGCATTGTAAGGATACTGCTTTGGAGTCAGTGTGAGAATAAAACATTCTGTCTTTATAGTTACAGAAGTCATTCCACAAAAGAAAGCTTACATTAATCCATGAGGCTCAGTAATGAAGCAGAATCTATGTTATCTCCTTTACAATCAATTGAATGGCACAGTGGTGCAGCAGTTTGTGTTGCCACCTCATAGCAAGAGGTTCTCTGGTTTGATTCTTGGCTGGGAAGCCTTCTGTGTGGAGTCTGTATGTCCTCCCTGTGTTCCTCCGGGTGTTCTGGTTTCCTCCCATGTTACAAAGACATGCATCTGGAGCATTTCTCTCCAGAGCTCTGATGAAGATTGGCTCATTCCAAATCAGACTTTCCCAATAAACAAATATTAAATAAATAAATAAATACATAAACTCTACCAGGCAAAAATGATGCCTTCTTTGTCACCTGTCTTCTTCTAGAGTAACTTTCACACTCACTCTTCAGAAGCCTCAGATACCATACCTGTCTTTTGCAATCATTGTTGACTGGTCTGAACTGGATGAATCACATTCGTCTCTGGGAAAAGCAGCCAGAGGGTTCCAGGATACCTCCTTGTCTGCATAAGCTACCACAAGGCAACCAGTACTGAGTATGTTCAAAAATCAAGTATGTCTTAGTTTCCTTTCCAAGCTGGAGTCATGAGTTTTCCCTGTGAAAGCATGTGAAGTTGAAGCTACAACTGAAGTGTGGTAGAACTTTTGGGAATTCTGACATAAGAGAAACATGTCCTGGGGTGATGCTTACTTATGACAAGAACTTTTGGGAATAGCATCTATGGGAGATTTATGACCTTTCATCAAGAGAGCTGCCTTTGAACATCCTCCAGTAAAGACTTCAGGTTTTGAGCCATGACTTGTGGAAGTTTGCTGCAAAGTCAAATATCCCTGTATTGATCAGTTGACTTTAGCTTTTGCTTTTCCAAACTGCTGCTTCTTTGGGAACCTCAGGAGTCATTTAGAGGAAATAAATAACTGAATTTTCCTCATTCAGAAATAGCCCAGAAACCTTCCAAAAGGCCTATAAAGTAGCTACGACAACATTGAGGTGGTACTGAGGATCACTGACCCTTAAAAAACATAATGAACAAAAGGAGGATTTGTATGGTATTCAGATATCCCAGTGAAAGCACATTTGTCAGTATATGGGCGAATAAACCTGATCTGTCTTCTAATACTCATTTTCAGTATCCCTGCAAAGCAGAAACTAATCTTTGTTCACAAAAAACAGTGTGCAGTGCAGTGCAGTAGTGGCTGAGGCTGTAGTAGAATCTGAGGATTTGGTAAACATAACAGCTGCATACTCAGGCTTGCCATTTTGAATATGCAGTCTTTTAAATGCTGCATTCCAAAATGGAAGGGGATCACATACTTAGAGCAATGGTCAAATTATCAGAGAACATTGTAGAAATCTTCACACAGTACTGATGAAATTCTACAGAAACAAGAAGGTATGCTTCCAGCTTTTCTGAAAATGAAAATAAATTGTGTGAGTAAAAAAAAGTTGCACTTTTGGGGGGGGCTTATTTTTTGGCTCTCCGCAGCTGACAAACAGCTGTTCCTGGAGGCTCTGCATATCTTCCAGGAATGTTGAACCTCTTACCTCCCTCTGACCAACTCTGACCTATGTTCAGTGTCTTTGGGGAGATTGAAGCACCTGGGTCAGCATCATACTGCTGCCAGGAAGTGATTTTCTTTGAATTACCAACCCCTTTGCGCCCGCCAGTAAGTTCCCCGTTGGTGGGACATGCAGTTGTGCAATGGGTATTAGTAATGTTCTGCCTCTCACTTTCAAAAGGGGCTGATGCCTGCTATACTGCTGTGCTCACCTAGAGGCATCAGTATGTACTTGCATCTTCCTGGATTCTAACAGGGAGATCCATCATGGCGGTGTGCTCCTAGCATGTGTGCCACTCTGTTTTCTCCACTCAGGATGGGCATGCTCATCGTCCCTGCATATGTCACTAAGTACCCAAGTCACTACTTAAACTCAGGTTGCGTGAACAACAATCAAGACTTTAGGCTTCTATACCACTGATGCAAGCAAAGAACAAAAGTGCATGTTGGAGATGATGGTTTTCACTCAACATAGGTTTCATTTATTTTAGCTTTGTTAACTTTGATGAGTAGGTCCTAATTGAATTGATGCCCCTCCAAAAGAAATGTAATTCTGGAGATCTTATAAGAACAGTTTAAGATACAAGGATAAGATTTAAAGAGAAAACAATGCAATAGTCTAGATTAAGGTAATGGTGTGATGTTGCTCTGAGTTCACATAAAGCAGATGGTGATACATTTTACAAACTGAAGCACCCCAGACCACTTCCTGACAGTATTGCCTTGTCATCAAAAGGTTGAAAGACCAGTAAGTATGGGACTTCTCTCCAATAAAGGCAGCCAGGATTGTAACATAAGGTAGTTTAAAAATAACAGAACAGAAAAGGAAAAAAGTCGCTAAATGCTGTAATCCAATTAAAAAAGCATGCCGAAGATGCTCTCAGGTTAATTTAGGAATCACAGCATACATACGATATTGACTAATAAATGCATATTATTTATTAAAAGAACATTATAAGCGGAAAGATCGTGTAGTAAGTGGTAAAGTGGCACCCAAGGAAATTAAATAACAGAAAACTCAAGAAAATCCTAGACACATAATAATAACTACACAGCAACTTAACAGAAGAAGCAAATAACCATCTAAGAAATCTATAAGAATAACACAGTGATGAGAACACTGTGGAGCTAAGGGAACTGTCAAAAAGATGTAGTTATCAAGTGGTATCCAGATGAGACTGGTAGAAAGCAGACAAGTTTCTGGGATCTTTTACATTTCTGTAAACATATGTCTGATCAAAAAATGAGCACTAACACATAACAGCTTCATGAAAATTAGCTTAACTGCAGAAAGTGCAATAATCTATTGTTTTACTTTTTTTTCAGTAGAGAATGTTAATATTTTATGGTAGTCTGCTTTAATCTATAAAAACAATACATATTTTCATCTTAAAACCTGAGTCACTGAAATATCTCACTCCATCTATTACTATTCTTACTGCCAGGCAGTGTTATTACTATTTCACCATTTTGCACTCTGGGCAAACCCAGCAACAGTTTGTCACATTTACTTGACAAAACATAGGTTCATAGGTTGGTACTGGGCTATCTGCCCGAAGGCATATATTAGCCCAGCCACGTTGCGCGGTATTCACCGTCCCTTTAGTAGTTCCCTAGACCCTTGTACTAGCAGCTAGTACCCTTGGCCCCTATCTAGTAGTGCTGTTGGTGTGATCCCCGGTGTGAACTTTCTGTTACCTGTCCACTCATCAAGGTTTCTCTTGAAGAGTGATAGTGAGGGGCTCTGTCTTATGTAGATTGGGACCCTGTTCCATGGTAAGGGAAGTCTCTGCGATGGGAATCTATCCCTCCAGCATGTTCTATTCATTGTTGTGTTGAGGTTTATATCCCTAGAGCGTGTAGCTCGAGTAGATTTGGTTTTGCTAAGAAGGGGCATGTTCAACAATTCTGGGTTGGACATGGCTCTGTACGTTAGACAGAGATCGCCTCTGAGAAAGCGGTATGGAACAGAGAACAGTCTTAGCTTTTTCAATCGTGCTGCATAGGGCAACTGTTTGAGGCCAGTAATCTTCTTGGTTAGGTACCTTTGTGGTCTCTCCAGCTGCTGGAGATGTCTAGCCAGGTACATTCCAATTGCTGCATTGTACTCAATAATGGGTCTGATGAGGGAAGAGTAGAGGGGCACCATTACATCCTTAGATCTTGATGCGAACCCTTTCGTGATCAGATGGGTCACATAGAAGGATTTTCTAACCACTTTGGCAACATGGTTATCAAAGGAAAGCTGACTATCTACTTGGGTCCCTAAACAGATTTTAAATCAACTTTTTTGCAGATTGTAACTGTAGATGAACATTGGCAGGAGCTGCTTTGATTATCCAGACTAGCCACAAGCTTTTGAAACATGTCTTTGTCTTGTTCTGTCCTATGGTACATGTTACTAATATAACAACTTACAAAGTCCTGTAAGCGCTCCCAGCAGGATTTGCTTACTGTTCTCATGAAGAGTAGCGGGATAATTTCTTTACCATGTGCCCACTACTCCTGTATGACCATCTCTTTTTTTTTCAGGAAAGAAGATGCCAATAGTGGGAAGCTATTTATGTCATACTTGAGATTCAGGGGTGCTTTTCCAAGATACTATTTTGCCTTTGGCCAGTAAGACAGGTCTCCACGCAATGTAGAGAAGAGCTTCTCAGTTTCTTTATCCTCTGTTCAGACGACGTCTGAAAGCAGAAAACTAATCTCTTATAACCACATACCCAGAGGAAATCAAGTATGACTTTCAGCACTGTTCTGTGAGTACCCTCACATTTCAGGAAGCTTCTAGCACTAACACTTGTATCACTAGATTCATGGCTTTTTGCATCCTTGAAAACTGCTCTGAGAGACACTGCACTCATTGGAATAGAACTTCGTTAGGGAGAGGGAAGTGTGCACGTCCCAGTCTCAGGGGCTGTGTCTTACTGGATAGTAATGTAAACATATAAAGATTTGTTATACTATAATGTGAATACAGCTTACCAGCTGCACCTCAGGGGCTATGTCTTATTGGATAGAAATGCACGTGTTAAAAGATTTGTAATACTGTAGTGTGTATGCAGCTTGCCGTCTGTGTCTCAATGGCAGCGTCTTACTGCATAGTAATGTGTGTGGATATAAAGATTTGTAATACTGTGGTGTATATACAACAGTTACCAGCTACTGAGGAGTATGCTGCATTCCAACTCTCCAAAGATATTCACAGTTTAAATGTACTGGCATAAAAATGTTTCTGATAGCCAGCATTTGTTTGCTTTCTTATCCTTGTTTAGCTGAGAGAACTTTGCAGTGCTTTCCCTGTGTTTCCGCTGCATCCAGAGCCATCCAAGCTAAGAAAATAGTGTCCTGATTTAGTGCACGTGTACTTGCTTTATCCAGTGACCACAACGTTGAGCATTCTTAAATCATTTATCTCATTTTGTGGCAACTGTCATTTGTATGTTTGATAGCTTTTCTAATCTGTGTATCTCCAAATCCCTTTGCAGAAGGGTGCACTAGCCAGGAATGCACTTGTTTGGTAGTTGTTTAATCTGCATTTGAGAGCTACTTTTGTTGTGCTTTTCAATTAAGAAATTCCAGTATCAGACATCTTCTGGCAGAAAGTGTTTACCTGGTCTCTTTGAGTTATGAAGCACTGGAGAAAGCTCAAACTGTGATTGTTTATTGGCTAAATGGCATAGGAGTTAGTCTACAAGCATTTTTTTCTCTACTATAAATCAGACAAGATTGCTGACTTACAGAGAACTCTGCAATGCTTTTCCAATGTTTCCAACTGCATCCAGAGCCATCCAAGCTAAGACAAGAATATTTTCTTGATTTAATGCACTTGCACCTGACTCATACAGTGATAGTCATTTCTCTGTTTGTTGGCTTTTCTAGTCTGTGTGCCTCCATATCTCTTTGCAGAAAGGCAAACTAGCCAGGGGTGTACTTGTTTGGTAGATGTTTGTTGTTTAATCTGCACTTGAGAGCTGGTTTTACTGTACTTTTACATTAAGAAGTTCCAGGATCAGACATCTTGTGGCAGAAGTTGTTTATTTGATCTTTCTGATTTGGGAAGCACTGCACAAAGCTCAAGGTGCGGTTACTTACTGAGTAGACATCAGTTTTCAAGCTTTTTTTGCTGCTATAAATCCAGCAAGTTTGAGCGGAGCTGCCCACCAAGCTGTAACAGTTAGCAGTGCACTGCATAGTAGCAAACACTTAGTAAAATTTACCTATAAAGTTAGGATTAGATCTGAAACCTGCTAAACATTGTGAGGCAGTAAGATTACAGCAGCTAGCTTGTGCATTGAATAGCACTACTGTTATATAATGTCATGCCCTAAAATCAAGAAACAAGTTTGAGTATCAAATAGCACTACTATAACCTATCACTATATAACATTTTGCCCTGAACCTCAGAAGTTACCCAAGGAGACTCCTCTTAAAACCCAATCTTTAATCCTAAATAGCCATTCATATTACTGGAATGGACAGCATGGATATACAAAAATGTCTCTGTGGCCAGTTTGGTAAATTTGGGCATCCTAAGGCAATGTAGCAATTGTTTCATGTTCTCAGACAACCCATTAATCATTAAAGAAAATAACACGGTATGCAATAGATGTAAACACACAACTTCCTTGGAGGCAAAACTCATGCTTATATATGAGGTTGTCAGGAATACCCACATTAAATCCATCACACATACTGTTCACCAAACACACAGATTGTCATATGCTGAGAAAAAACCTTCTCAAATCTCAAAGACCTCCAAAGCCACCTAATAGCAACACTGATCTTAAGCAATCAACAAAACGCACAGCAAATGAAATACCAAACATTTCACATAAGCCTAAACCCAATGGTCCCCCAAGTGCAAAGCCCATAAGGCATATATATACATTACCTAATACTCTTGTCACTGGGGACTTCATTGTGCGATACACAGATGCCCTAATCATCAGGTTAGACAAGGAAAAGGTAACTGTTAGTTGCCTATTTGGAGCCAGGAGCCAGGATCCACAATATCATGCATGCACTCAAGTTACTGCACCCCAGGTACCAATATGATTCTGTTATATTCCATATGGGTGTAAATGACCTGAGATGTACCTGACTGGACTATATGAAAAGAAACACAATAGATCTCTCAGAAGGGTCTATATTAGAACATCGACAAAGCCATTAATCGAACACTTTATACTCGAAAATGTTGGTAATAGAAGTGTGTTTTGTGAGATCACAGTACAGTGAAGATCAGAAAATTTGCCCTTTCCTCACTGTAGTGCAATCTTGGAGTTGGTATATATATATATATATATATATATATATATATATATATGGTTCTACCTGACTTCGTCGACAGCGCAGAAGACCGACAGCGGAATTCGGAGCTCCAGAAGATCGAAAACGAAGAAGACCGACGCGAATCGCGAGTGGCAGAACATCGACAATGCAGAAGACCGACACGACGGATGACAACACCAACGCCGAGGATGCCGACATGGGGAAAGGCTGTGTGAGTATGCGGTAGTGACGGACGTTAGGGTGCGAGGCAGGTAAGTGTGGAGATTGACGGTCTGTGGGGATAGGGGTGGGTTAAGTGAGTTAGGGTTAGGGAGCGATAGGGGTGGGTTAAGTGAGTTAGGGTTAGGGAGCGATAGGGGTGGGTTAAGTGAGTTAGGGTTAGGGAGCGATAGGGGTGGGTTAAGTGAGTTAGGGTTAGGGAGCGATAGGGGCGGGTTAAGTGAGTTAGGGTTATGGAGCGGCTAGGTAAGTGTGCGATAGTGACGGACCTTAGGGTTGGGTAAGGTTTAGTGTGGGCTTGTAAGGATTTTGGTGTGCTTGTGTTGTGTGTGTGGTTTGTGGAATGGGGATGTGTTTTGTTTTTAATTGTTATTGTGGTGTGTGCAGTGTATGGGGTTTCGTGTTTGTGTACCGTCGGTTATTTCGTTGTCGGTTATGTGTGGTTTCGTGTTTATGGACTGTCGAATATGTGGTGTCGGTGATGTGGTTGTCGGTGTTGTGTGGTTTCGACTATGTCAGGTAGAACCATATATATATATATATATATATATAATTAGCGGGGAGGTCAGCCCCCCACAAAAGTGAGTTCTATTACCGGCATTTTTGATAAGAAAGCCTTTCAATTAATGGCTTTGTCGATGTTCTAATATAGAGCCCTCTCAAAATATCTGTCACAGATAGGTATGAGCCTTGCATTGAGCACCATTCTACTATCACCAAGGATGATGCCACATTTTGAACATAAAATTGTGGATCTTAATAATTAGCTTTGTTTCTGGAGGCACTCCAGTGAGATCAAATACTTGCCAGCACCATGTACTTTGCCAAGGATGGGTTACACCTGTCCACCAAGGCATTCAGATATTAGCTAAAAATATATCCATCCCCTTGGAGATTTTTTAGGCAATGTCAAAAAGCCAAAACTACCATCACAGTGAAAAAGTCTACAACTAACCTTAAGGTATTACTGCCCAAAGCTCAGAGCCTAAAAAAAAACCCAACTCCACACCCTTTAAGCCCTTCTCACTCTGGAGAATGTAGACATCTATGCTGTGACCAAGTCTTGATTTAAAGGTCTGAAAGTATGCCAGAAGTGCAAGGCTACAGTGCCTTCCATGCATTTAGACCAACAACAGCACAGACTCAGGCCGAAAGTGGTGGTGTCTCAATCTACGTTAGAAACAAACATACCTCCAGGTTGGTTATAAAGGATGATACCATGGAGCTCATCCATGTACAAGTCACCATATATAAAGTCCCTCACCATACCATGGCTAGCTACAGGTCACCATCTATATCCCTAGAGTCTCATGACTCTTACCTAAACCTTCTAGAGCTGCTCACCATCCAACCAAACGTCCTATTCATGGGAACACTTTAACTACTCCTGTAAAGACTGGGAAATGTAGACTGCTTCAAACTCACAGACACAACACTTCCTAGACTTTATTAACCCAACCCCCCGCCCAGAACAGAAAGTGCATGTTCCAAACAGAGGATCAAACATACTAGATCTGGTACTCACCAGCATAGGAAAGCATTGCATCCTTCCCTGTGCCATGCTCTCATTAGTGAGGTCGGATCACAAGGCAGTTTCATTTGAAGTAATAGTCAACCCAGGAAATCCAGCTAAATCAGTAACAGTTAATCAATTATTGAAAGGCAAACTACATCTTATTAAGTGACAGTTTGTCAAAATTCAAGGATCCCCCTAACCCTGAGACCACAGCTACCTATGCAGAATTATTCACAGATTCACTACGCAAACATGTGAATGGCTGCATAGAGGTTGGCATACCTACTAAATTAAACCAAAAACAAACCCTGCTGGCAGAAACCAGACCTAATCAGGGTATATGATAAAAGTAGAAAAATCATGGCCAAAACCAGGAAGAGCAACTCCCTAAAAAGGCAAGTGCTCTCTTATACAACTAAATAAGAATATAAGAGATTTAATTAAGTCCAACAAGGCCAACTATGAGATCAGGATAGCTTCACAGGCTAAAAATAATCATAAGGCCTTCTTCAGCTATGTCTAGAACCTTAAAGGTAACATATAACAGTGTGCTGAACTGGTGGTAAATGATACCACCTTCACCAATCAGGGTGACATAGCAAATCTACTGGATGATAAATTTAGCTCAAACTTCACCCCCACCCCCTCACCCCAGCTCCACCAGGTGAAATCCCCTCCAACATACTTCTCCCAGTTATCAGCAGGGACCAGGTGTTGCCAGCACTCGCTAAAGTCAAGAACAGCACCTTCATGGGTTCCAGCAACATTCCCAGTTGCCTCCTGAACAGTCTAAAACATGACCTATTGGGACCTCTTGAGGCTCTTTTCAACTACAGCCTTGAAAAAGTCTACATTCCAAGCAAATGGAGGACTGCAAGACAACAGTCATTCCTCTCCATAAGTGTGGACCATCAACTGACCTAGGGAACTATAGACCCATCAGTCTAACAAGCCTAATCTGCAGAGCCATGGAGTGAATTATCATGTAAATGATAAACAATGACATTGTCAACCTACAGACACTTGACCCATCCTGATATGGCTTTGTTAAGTGAAGATCATTCCTACTTAACCTGTTAGACTTCTATGAGAGCATAACCAAGGTAATGGATGAGGGTAAATAGTGTATACTTCTTATCTTGCCCTAACAAAAGCATTTGATACAATACCCCACTCAGGCATTGTTGACAAGCTCTCTGAGATGGGCGCAAACACTTACATAAGTCACTGGATTTCCAGCTGGCTCACAGACAGGACCCAAGAAGTCAGGATTGGTGATATGACCTCCACAAAGAGACTGGTTACCAGTGGAGTACCCCAGGGCTTGGTGCTGGATCTGTTCTTGTTTAGCATCTACTTCTCAGAAGTCAAGGCTAATGTTCAAGGCCTCTGGCTCACCAAGTTCCCAGATGACTGTAAATTGAGAGCTACTGTACAAGACACCAACAAATGGGTTTAACTCAAACAAAAGAGTGGTGCCAAAACCATGACCTAAAACTCATTGCCAAAATATGCCCTTCTGGAAACTGTCAACCCAAGTTAATTACTCCATTGATAAAACACCCCTAAGAGTCAACAGAGTAGTACAGGATCTGGGAACATATGTAGACAGTGATCTGTTTTTTGACCGTCACTTAGCTAAGATAATAAAATAATCATTCTGTGTTGCTGAACTTATAAGTAAGGATACGGCATCCAGGTCCAAGGAAGTTATAGTAAGACTGTACAAAACCCTTATCAGACCTGTCATTGAAGACAATGTCCCCTTATAGGTTCATAGGTTGGTACTAGGTTGTCAGCCCTAAGGCCTATACAAGCCTAGCCATAACAATTCCCTGGCTATTTCTTCCCACACTATTTACTTCCCTGGACCCCTGTCTAGCAGTGCAACTGACGTGATCCCCGGGGTGAATTTCCTTTCTCCCATCCAATCGTGAAGGTTCCTTTTGAAGAGAGCCAAGGAGGCGATCTGCTTGAAATGTATGAGCAGTCTATTCCAGAGTCTGGGGAGTCTCTGGGTCAGGAACCTATCCCTCCAGCATGTTTTGTTTATTGTGATGACAAGGTTTAGATCCTTGGAGCATGTGGCTCTGAGGGATTGGGATTTCTTTAAGTGTAGCATGTCCAACAGCTCTGGGTTTGACATGGCCTTGTATGTTAAGCAGAGATTGCCTCTGAGTAGACGATATGCGATAGAGTATAGCTGGAGTTTTTTGAGGTGGTCAGCATAGGGCATCTGCTTTAGGCCTGTGATTCTTTTAGTGAGGTATTTCTGCAGCCTTTCCAGTTGTTGAGGATTTCTTGAGAGGTACATACCAAATGGGGCGTTGCATTCTATAATAGCTCTAATGAGGGATGAGTACAGTGGGACAATGACCTCCTTTTTTCTGGATGAAAAGCCTTTAGTGATGAGGTGTGCCACATAGAAGGATTTCCTGAGTGGTGTGGGGATGTGGTTATTGAAGGTGAGACCACTGTCCACCTGTGTCCCTAAGTCTCTTATCACAGTTTCTGTGTTTAGTGTACTGCCACCTATATTGTAATTCATGGGTGCATGTTTTTTCCCAAAGGGGATAACTATTCATTTCTTGGCATTGAGCTTGTGCCCATGGCTCTGGCACCAAGCATATGTTTCTGTAAGGCCCTTTTTTAGAATATCCACATCATTTGGGGATTTAATAATGGCTCCCAGCTTGCAGTCATCTGCGAACTTTGTTAGCCAGAGTCCCTTAGTGTTGGCCTGTACTTCAGAGAAGTAGATGCCAAACAAGAGCGGTCCCAGGACTGAACCCTGAGGTACTCCACTTGTCACTTGTCTGGAGCTGGATTTGGAGTCAGCTACTTTTACAGTGTGGGTTCTGTCAGTAAGCCAGTTGGCAACCCATCGAGTGACATAGGGATTAATGCCCAGCTTAGTAAGTTTATCTATGATTCCAGAGTGGGGGATGGTGTCAAAGGCCTTGGCAAGGTCCAGATAGGCTGTGTGGACTGCCTTACCCACATCCACAGCTCTAGAGACTAATTCGAAGAAGTCAATCAGGTTCAGGAGACATGATCGGCCCTTCACAAACCCAAACTGTGTGGGGTCCAGTGTTTGAAGGCTGCCAGTATCTTTGTTTATAAGTTCCATAATAATACGTTCCATGGCCTTTCAGATCAGGCTCGTCAGACTGATGGGGCGGTAGTTCCCGGGATCCAAGGTGGATCCCCCCTTGTGGAGTTGGATAACTGTAGCTGTGTGCCACTCAGTGGGTATGAAGCCTGAGGTGAGGGTATGATTAAACATGACACTTAGGTGAGGTGCCAGTTCATTTTGTAGTTCATGTAGTACACAGCCCGGGATGTCATCTGGTCCCATGGATGTTGTAATCTTAGCTTTGAAGAGTGCGTTTTTTACCTGTGTGGCCATTATTACCAGAATTTGGCAATCCTCCGGTGTTGAGATGGGCCGTTTAAGGGGTGAGAGGCGGGTGAAGTTGACACTGAATCGATCTGCAAGGATATTGGCAATATCCTTGGGATCAGTATATTTAATGCCATTCTCTTGTAGCTCAGAGCAGATCTGAGCATTGCTATTTAGATTCTTGACATAGTTACAGAATGCCTTGTGGTTGTCTTTGGAATCTTTGGCAATTTTATTTTCGTAACTAGCTTTGGAGGATTTTATGAGGGATCTCAGCTTTTTACTGAGGCTGGTAAGGGAATGTTTTGCATCATGGGATTTTCCTATTTTCTACAACAGTTTCTTCCTTTTGCTGTAAAGTTTGTTTATGGCAGGGGACCACCCGATTGGCTTCCTTTTTTTGGAGGAGAGCATCTTGGTTCTATTTGGGATGGCACGATTCATGCATGAGTGGATGTGCTCGTACAGTGCCTTAGTGTAGGACTCAGCAGTCAAACTTTTAGTTCCCATCTGCATGGGTGTCATGAAGCTTGTCACGTCTGACGTGAGTAGCATGAAGTTGGCTTTAGAGAAGTTTTTTTATGGAGGTTTCCTTACTGGGGAGTGGGGGCGGGATGTGAATGTTAAGGGTGATTAGCTTATGATCTGACCTGACCAACGAGGGGGTGACCATAGGTGTGGAGCATCGATTTCCCATGTTAGTAATTACCAGGTCTAGGATATTGGAGCCCCTGGTGGGACTATGGATTAGTTGATCCAGGGCATTGGAATTTATGAATTCCAAGAACCGTTGGGCAAAGGTGTTGGTAAATGAGTAGTTTTCCCAGTTAATGGCAGCGTAGTTGAAATCACCCAGTGTTAGGGTGTTTGGTTGTATCTTAATATTTTCCAGTATATTTAGAAAAGTGTAGTAAGAATCTTGGGGCATGGTGGGGGATCTGTAGCAAACTACAATTTGGATTGCAGTCTTACCTAGTGTTAGTTGCACCTGGAGAATTTCAGATGCATTGTGTTGGCCAACTAGCCTGGTGGTGTGAATATCCTTTGTGAAAATGTACACTTCTCCACCTTTAGTATTTTGATCCTGGTTTGGTGGCCGAAAAGTGTGGTAAGAGTTGTAGCCTGGTATTGCAGGGGTGCTCTCCGGAGCCTTGAATCAGATCTCAGTTACTGCACAGATATCAATGTTCTCCATTTTTAGGAGTGCCTCGAGAGTGTGCATTTTGAGGTTTAGACTTCTAGCATTGAGTAGCATTACCTTCAGATTTTGCATGCCTGTACCTGTTATAGGTTCATAGGTTCATAGGTTTATAGGTTTATACTAGGCTATCTGCCCTAAGGCATTTATAAGCCTAGCCCAAATTATTGTGGCTTACGCCACCCCTTATATGAAAAAATACTGTGCCCATTAGTTTGTTGTGCCTCTGTCCAGCAGTGACACAGAGATGATTCCTGGGGTAAACCTACGATCTCCCATCCACAGGTCTAGATTTCTCTTGAATAGAGTCAGCGAGGTGCTCTGCCTCACATGGACCGGGATTTTATTCCACAGCATAGGGAGTCTCTGAGTGATAAATCTATCCCTCCAGCACGTCCTATTTATATCCGTGCTAAGGTTTAAGTCGCTTGCTCTAGTGGTTTTGGTGGATTTGGATTTTTTGAGGTGGAGCATGTCCATTAATTCCGGGTTGGACATGGCCTTGTATGTCAGGCACATGTCACCTCTGAGCAGACGGTATGCGACTGAATAGAGCTGGAGTTTCTTCAATCTGGCAGCATATGACAGATTTTGGAGTCCCTTTATCCTTTTGGTGAGGAACTTTTGGGGTCTCTCCAATTGCTGCAGATGTCGGGTGAGATACATCCCGAATGGGGCATTGTACTCGATAATTGGTCTCATAAGTGAAGAGTACAGGGGAACAATGACCTCACTAGATCTGGATGTGAATCCCTTCATGATCAGGTGGGCAATGTAGAAGGTCTTTCTAACCACTTTAGCAATGTGAGTGTCAAAAGAAAGGCCACTGTCAACCTGGGTCCCCAGGTCCCTGATAACCTCTTCTGTGCTTAGTGGATTGCCACCTATATGGTAGCTTGGGGTTACCTTGTTTTTCCCGAAGGGTATGACTATACATTTTTTGGTGTTTAACTTCAGGCCATGGCTCTGGCACCAGCTATCTGTTTCCATGAGTCCCTTCTGAAGGATATCCGTGTCCGATGCACTTTCCAGTATGGCGCCCAGTTTGCAGTCGTCTGCAAACTTTGTCAGCCAAAGTCCTCCCATGTTGGCCTGTACTTCTGAGAAGTAGATGCCAAACAATAGGGGGCCAAGGACCGAGCCCTGTGGGACATCACTTGTGACCGGCTTGGAGTCTGACACAGCGCCAGCAACTCTAACCCTGTGGGTTCTGTCCTTAAGCCAGTTTGCAACCCATCTTGTGACATATGGGTTTACATTTAAGCTGGTAAGTTTTTCTACAATACCCGAGTGGGGTATTGTGTCAAAGCCTTTGCAAGGTCAAGGTAGGCTGTATGGACTGCCTTTCCTCATCAATGGCCTTGGTGACTGTTTCAAGAAGTCAACCAAGTTCAAAAGGCATGATCTTCCCTTGACAAAGCCAAACTGGGTCGGGTCCAATGTCTGCAAGTCCCCTATATCTTTGTTTATGAGCTCCATTATGATCCTCTCCATAGCTTTGCAGACTAGACTTGTTAAGCTTATGGGGCGGTAATTACCAGGGTCCGTAGAGGCACCGCCTTTGTGGAGTGGGACCACAGTTGCCACGCCACTCCTTGGGCACGTATCCTGTGGTAAGGCTGAGATTAAACAGCTGCCTTATGTGCGGGTTTAATTCCTCATTTAGCTCGTGTAGCACACAGCCAGGGACACCATTGATGCTGTGTTTTTAGCTTTAGAGAGAGCAGCTTTCACCTGCGCATTTGAGATGTCCGGGAGGCTACACTCGGCTGGGATAGTTATCTCTCCTTTATGGGGAGAGGGGTGAAGTTTGCACTGAACCTGTCTGCCAGTATGTTGGCAATGTCTGTGGGTTCAGTGATTTTTGTATCATTTTGGTCTAATTCTGAGCATATCTGGGAGTTTCCACCCAGGTTCCTAACATAGCTGAAAAAGGCCTTATGA